>NC_044033.1:328461117-328761759 GCF_901765095.1 Microcaecilia unicolor | reverse complement strand
AAATCAGCTCGAGCAGTGAGTATGCAAGAGAATGCTATTAAAGTATTTTATAGATGGTATCTGACGCCGGTAAGGCTGCACCACATGTTTGCTACAGTGCCAAAGGAATGTTGGAGGAATTGCGGGGGAGAGGGGACTATGGGGCACATTTGGTGGTCTTGCCCTAAAGCAAAGGCTCATTGGAAGGGGGTACAAGCCCGTATTCAGAAGTGGGTTGGCAAGTCTGTGAGGTGGCATCCTCTAATTTTCTTACTTGGGAAGCGACCAATAGGCCTTACGTCAGATCAGTGGCTTCTGTTGAGAGGATCCCTGCATGCAGCTCGTTTGAACTTAGCACAACACTGGAAGTCACCATCGGTACCTTCAATGGTGAGGTGGAACACCAAAGTGCGATACATATGTGAAATGGAGAGACTGACTGCCCAGAGAGCTAAAACTTTGCCTGCATGGGAAAGGGTGTGGGAACCCTTTCTAAAAAATTGTTCCGATTAATTGGTTTGAGTACAGAGCATTCGGAAAGGTGGGGGGGGGGGGGGGGGGGGGGGAGGGGAAGGGGGAGTAGAATAGGGGAAGTTATAAGTATTAAAATTAAAAAACTTGAAGTAGAATTGGTGTTTATTTTAACATTGTTAACGAATGGATGGTATTACTGTTACACACTCATGGAAAGCTTGCGTGGCAGTGTGCCATTGTATATTGTTGAGCATAGAGTGGTTATTGTATTGATTTTGCAATGTTCAATAAAGACTTCTATAAAATTATAAAAAAATATTATTAAGATGGACTTGGGGAAATCCACTGCTTATTCCTTGGATAAGCAGCATGAAATCTGTTTTACTTTTTTGTGATCTTGCCAGGTACGTACGACCTATATTGGCCACTGTTGGAAACTGGATACTATACTTGATTGGCTGATTGGTCTGTTCCAGTACGGTGATGCTTATGTACTTATGTCCTATAGTTGTGTTAACAGAAGAGATCCCATTAATAGATTAATGTGTTTTACCTTACACTTCAGAGATCAATCAAGTAGTTAAAAGTTTACACAAGTTCTGGCATATTTTTTCAATTTTGAAGTATTTTTCAGGGAACTCCTTTGATGGTGTTTCAATGCAGAAAGAATGCTGGAAAGATGTTAATAATGAAGGTGAAATCGGAGAGAATTACATCACAATTTTGAGCATAAAGCATGTGGCCTACTGGTGTGACTCCACCGTAGCAGGATCTCGGTGGAAATCTCCAAGCACTGATTATGAAGAGCTAGACATAATAGCAACTGTGATTCCTTGTATGCGGTTTATATAACAATTTGTCCTTGTCACAGAGTATGAGTTAGGAGAACCAAATATTCTATATGGCTATGATTAAATGAACACAAAAATCAGATTAAGACTGGACTTTTATCTGCACCTTTGGTGTCTCACTGTGGAAAGATACAAATCAAACTTTGACTGACATACAATGGAGTGTAACTGGATGAACACAGTGGAGACTGGGATAATCAGCTTAATTACAGAAAAAAATTTGGAATTTATACCTTACAAACTATTCCACCTAGAAGTTTGAATGAATAGATAATTTGACAGAGTGATTTTGACTGTTTTTTTTTTTTGTTATATTTGTACCCCGCGCTTTCCCACTCATGGCAGGCTCAATGCGGCTTACATGGAGCAATGGAGGGTTAAGTGACTTGCCCAGAGTCACAAGGAGCTGCCTGTGCCTGAAGTGGGAATCGAACTCAGTTCCTCAGTTCCCCAGGACCAAAGTCCACCACCCTAACCACTAGGTCACTCCTCCACTGATTAAATCAAGTGATCAGTGATCATACATGCTGATACCACTTTTGTTTTAATTGAAGAGAACTGAGCAAGGGAAAAATGGAGTACAGTGAAGCTGTGGATAATGTATTTCTAAAACTACTGGTGGACTTTTCTGAAAGAGCCAGAGACTTGAAACACAAATTCATGTCAGAATCTTTTTTCAGATTTTTTTCTACATTTTGCTTTTCTATTTATTCCTGTGTATTGGTGCTGCAACTAAGGTCTCTGGAATATTGGACCTAAGCTTATATTGGAGAGTGATACAGCTCATGATTACCTGGTCTAACCAGAATAAAACTCTGGAAGCTTTTCTGCACCTTATTCGCCAATTCTACGCCCACAGAATTAGGTACGGTACATCCAGCCCCTTGCCCTAAATTTTTCATCACACAGAAAAGAACGAAAGTTACTTGGGCAAAAGATGCTGGCTGAACTTTATCCAGCTCTGAGTAGGTATAAACATAACATCAGAGTACAGATCCCAGGCAGATAAATAAAAGCTTTTATGGCAGTTCTCTAAAGGGGCACGTACAAGGAGGCATCCTGATGTAGCGCAGGGAGTGTCTATTCTATAATGGCATCTGGACACCCAGAAATGTAGGTGCACCCATGTAAACCAGTATTCTATAAATTGTGCACTTAAGTGGGATATATGCCCAGGTTCCAGCCATGCTCTGCCCACTAACATGCTCCTCTTGTAATTCCACGCTATTATTATTACGTTTGTACCCCACGCTTTCCCACATAATGCAGGCTCAATGTGGCTTACATAGTAGTTTGAAATACAAAGTTAATAGAATTTTAATAAAACAGTAGTAAAACAATGTAAAGTTGGGCTTAGTAGTGTATGATAAGTTGAGCTAGATAAAATATGATTAGGATAAAAAAGGGTAGACAGGATAGGTTAGTGTAATTTGGGAGAAAGGGTAAGGAGGGTAAGGAAAGATAAAACTAAGGAGAGATGGAAAGAGAAGGATGGGAGGTTGGTATTTAAGTATGCCATTTACAGCTAGGACTGACTGGGCCCTAGGCAGAAAAATTGACATGGGCCCCCCCCCCCCCATAATGCCATTGCCAAAAGGTAGTAGGGCTTGAGGGGAGAACAGGGAGAATGCACAATTCCCAAAGCTGATATATTATTATTAATAAATTCCGAAAAATATACTTTTATTTTCTACCTTGTTGGAACATTGCTTTGGTCCTTGTGTCTTTCTTCTGCTTTTTTCTTAAATTTCTCAATGGTATTCAGTCCTTTTGACATTTCTTCTCTACATCCACCATCTTTTTTTGTGCACCTCTATCCGTCCTGTCTAGCGTTCTGTCCCTGATCCTGTGCTTTCTCCTCAGCTAGCATCTCGTGTCCCTGTCTCTCCCCATAACAAAAAAAACTGTCTTACCTAATAATTTTCCTTCCTTTAGTCACAGCAGATGAATCCAGATACTTGTGAGTTATGATGGAATGACCATCTATCAGCAGATGGAGATACAGCGTGCTGAACTGAGCTGTCATAGGACGGAATGCTCCCTGGCCAGTCAGTATTTTCATGACAAAACAGAAGGAACAGATTATAACAGTCATCCTTCCCCACAGGAAAAGGCAGTAAATCAAGAACTGCAATATGGAACCAATTACAAGAGTCCATCAAAAAACGTAAAAATGCAACAAGATCCAACAAAGAGAATTGATCCCCCCACGGATAACCCCGAGACTCTGAAATATGCAACCGAATGAGCGGCAACCTCCAAAGGTCAGAGACTAGAGAATTGACCAACGGAACCCATTGGTCCATCCAAAAACAGTAGGAGTACATGGAGTGGACCGAGAAGGCAGGAACTCGATGAATAAAGAAGGCCTGAGTACCAACACCGGTGTATGAGAAAAAACAGCGGAACCCAATCAAATGAATACCAGATGTCCAAAGCCCTGCTTGGCAGACACCTGGAACCCAGGGCAAACTAGGGCACCCTGGAAGATAACCCCTGGCATGGCAAAACAAAGGTGAGCTGAACCTCACCAAAGAGAACACGAAAGCCTGTCCTCAGGAAGATGCAGAGTCGAGTCACCCAGAGCTTCCAAAACAGTGCGAAGTGTGCATCAAAATGCAGATTGCCCCACCAAGGGAACTGGATCTGCCGCAAGGGGAAGTTGTGTCCTCTGCCCTGAAGAACAACTATAGCGAATGCCAAACTACAAATGCAAAGACATTTGCTTGGCTGATGCCCAAATTCAAAGAAGGAAACCGACAAATATGACAGCCCTGTCTCCACAGTCGGCAAAGCTGGAGGAGGCTTACCGTCAGACCATCAAGCGGCATCCTAAAACTGAGCACCTAGCGAAGACATGCCTGAGCAGAGTATGAGCAGTAGAGAGGCACCTGCAGATAGACAGCACTTCAGAATCGTGGGAGTACAACCAAGCTGAATCCATTAGTGAGGTTCAGCTTGGCATGAAGGACCAAAGCAAGAAAAGAACAACTGAGAAGGGACCACTGCAGCAGTTTGAGGCGGAATCTGGTCCCAGGAGAAATGTCTAATATAGAGACCATAGCACCCAGAACTGGAACAAAGTCTCAGATCCCATGACCTGTCAGAGAAAGGAGAGCCCACTGGGGTGTGAACTCTCCTGACGCATAACAGGAACATATGTTTTCTCAAATTCCATGTCAAATATCACTCCCAGAAAATTCAAGTTGTGTGTTGGAAATAAGTGACCCTTGGGAAAGTGAACACCAGACTTAAGGACGGAAAAGGAGCTTGCTACAATGAAATATGCCAACCCTGTAGCAAGGAAGAGTCGCAAGCATCTTGGAACAGGGTATGGTTGTACCTGCAATCCATTCCAGCAAAGGAAAACTGCCACGACCTTGAAAAATGTCCATGCTGACTTGGAAAGTCAGACATGCAAGGACGGAAAAGAGCATGCTCTCCAAAGAGAGCAAAATCCAGCATACCCCTTGGAGAGGAAAAAAAGAACCTTAAAGTATGCATCCGGAGACCCAGGGAGGTTAACAGCCATCCCTGTCATACCGAAACCAGGACAGACTGCAAAGTTCCCATTGGGAAATGTTGAACTTTGAACACTCCGTGGACTCTTAGAAGTCCAAACCCAAAGGACAAAACTCCCTTCTGGGCTCCCCAAAGAAATTAAAGAACCTTCTAAAAACTCCAGTGGGAGAGGTAGCCTGGAATTGTGCCACTAAATGGGTTTCTGCTAGGTACTGGCGACCTGGATAGGCCACTGCTGAATGGAGACTGGGATAGATGGACCAGCAGACCAAACCAGGTGGCTATTCTTATGTTTGCCTTTACCTAACAGCAGGAACCGCATGCCATTTGGCCTGGAGCTTACGTGGAGATTCCAAGAAAAATCTGCAAAGAAAGGGAGAACTCCAGTTCAAAATCTGTTTAGGACGTCCAAGGTGCCCTGGTGCAAGGAAAACTGTGAGCCAGACCTCATGGAACCTGGAGAGGTGTCCTGCAAGAACGAAACCCGAGGAACAATCCAAAGTTCTATTATTGGGAGGTGCGGAAGGCTTCCATACAGCCAAAAAGGTGGGAGGCCTTCACTACAAGGGAACCCTGCCAGCCAGATTCAGCAATCAGGAAGCAGTTGGCCTCCTGAACCCTAAGGTGACTCCGAGAGAAAGGCAAAGAAATCAGAGGCCTACCCCTGGCACTTTCTGAGACCTGGGGGACTCCAGGTCTGTGACAAATTGCACTAAAACATCCCCAATTAGGTCACCTCGAAAAGGTAGCTTGCCAACCCTGACAGAAAGGTCACAGCAAGTGTCCAATGCCGAAACCAGAGCAAACTTCCTTCTCAGAGAGTGAAGAAGTGGCTGGGGTGGCTGTGCCCTCGAACTGGCTGACAAGGCTGCGGATTGGAGCTACCAGCATGTCTGATAGCCAGAGCCACATGCAATAGAAAAAGGGCTGAAAGCACCATGGGGCCCCCAAGATGGCAATCTGGAGGGGGACTAGATGGCACAACGTCAAGAGCCCCACAGCCACTCTCAGTAGGTTGCTTACCCAGTAAGCAACCCCATTACAAGAAGCCGAGAGGAAACACCGCTAGCTGGCCCTGCAATAGAAAAGAGCAACCTAAGCCAGCAAATATCCTCTGACGGACTACCAGAGGGAGACCGTGGCAACTGGAACTGGCACGCCAAACAATCTTGGGCCAGTGATAGTGTGCGACTCCACAGAGCACAGCTACAGGAGCACACCAACATGGTGAACGTGAAGTAGGGAATCTAAGCGTAACCTGTCCCGTATGGAAGAGAAAGGAAAGGTTGTCCCATGTGCCCTAGAGCAGAACACCAGAAGAGCTAATAGGATTCTCAAATCAGCCTAGTGCAGAGGACCTGTAGGTGGGAAACCAGCCACCCCCTAGAATTACTGTTGGGCCTCCCCAAACCCTGGAACCCAGGAAGCAAAGAGGAGCCCACTCTCACCTAGCGATCATGGATAGGAGAGGCATGAAAACCACATATTAGCTGCATCCAAGCTAGACAGAAAACTGCACCCAGAAATCCGGAGATGCTAGCACAAAGCTTGCCCCCAGAACAAACCCCGTGCCCAAGTACCTACCCAAAAAGAGTGAGCAAGGGACAGAAAACAGCGAGCGTGAATCACCAAGTCACTGCCCAATGACATGGTGCGGTGCTTGCCACTGCAGTACACAGGGAAGACGGAATTGGCCACAAAAACCTCAAGAAAGCCCTCTGAAAGGGAAAAGGCAAAGGAGAATCCTGGCCACCCTGGACCACTGCAACAGCACCAGCACGCCCACACAACGGGAGAGGGAGAACGGACGCTCTATGCTGGCTCCTGCACAAAATTCCCACACGTCCCTTAACCTGGAATATAGGTGGCAGATTACTCCGAATACAGGAAGGCAGACAGCAAAAGCAGACCCCTGGGCAAAACTCCTCAGAGGCATAGGGCTGGTTTTCTACTTTTTTTTTTTTTTTTGCAGCAGGGTGGAATCTCCACTAGAACTGAGAAAGGCAGAGAAGAAACATGCCAACTACACAGCCCAGGTTGAAAGAAGAGGAGTGGAGAACCACCATGGGACCAACAGCCAGCCTGTTCAGCTGGGACCCCCAGTTCCTGCCCCTTAAGCCAGGAACCACCTGAGGAATGACCAAGAGGTTTGTCTCAAAGTATGCATGGAGAGAGCAGAAAACCAGACTGCCCTGAATACAAAAAGCCAATGCGCTACCCTACCGGGCAGAAGACCCCTAACAGAGGATAAGTAGCTTGTCGGGAAACACGTAAACTCCGTGGCTGACCCGCACCATAGCAACAGGAACTGACTCTGATCCAGCCATCCAAAGAAATGAGCCATGACCAGAGCACACGCAAAACAGAGCTGCCAGCTCAACTGTCCCAGGGCAGACTGCACCGAGACAGACATTGCGCCCAAACTGGAAACACAGAAAAAGGTTCCTCTGCAAAATGGCCACGGCAGGCTGCAGAGGAACAGAAACTCATAGGGCGCTGAAGCACCTTGCATTCCTGCTCAGTAAAAACAGCACACATCCCACCAAGAGACTGAAAACAAGTGCCTTAGGACTGGGAGAAACCATCTCTGCCCTGACGCTGCCCATAGCGCAAGCATCTCAGCCCAGCTCCTGTTGCTGTTGAAGAACCAAAAGCAAAACCACAAAGCCCACTGATAGCAATAGCAACTGAAGGAATACTCACCTCAGAGTGGACAATGAAGGAGCCAGCCAATGCTGTAGAAAATAGCCTGCTGCCTGAAGCAGCATTCACACCCTCTCCAAGAAAGCCACTGTCTCACCAAAAGGCTAGTAAGATGCTAGTTTCCCACTGCTTTTTTTTTTTTTTAAATACTGCTATGAGGGAGAATGGAGGGAAACGGCTAGAGAGGGGGGGAAGGGATGGGGTGAGACCTGGGGTGACCAGGTGTACCCCCTAAAGTTGGCAACATACAGCCAAGACTTCACCCCCAGGCTGAATTGAACTAGGAAACCCAGAACAGGAGCTACCATCAGATGAGACAAGGAACTTGTGAGAATCCATCCATCCGCCTGCTGGAGATGGAGAATACTGACTGGCCAGGGAGCATTCCGTCCTATAAGACAGCTCAGTTCAGCGCTCTCTTATCTCCACCTGCTGGTAGAGGGTCACAACTCACAAGTCTCTGGATTCATCTGTTGCTGATGCTAAAGAACCAGCTTCTCTCCTCTCTTCCATCCTTTTGCACCCACCCTCTGTGGTCTGGCATCTCTCTCAATTCCACCCCCCCCCCCCATCTGTTCCCCTCCCCTTTGGTCCAGATCTCTTTTTATATATATATTCCCTCTGCGCCCATTCCTCTGTCCAGCGGCACTCTCCCCTTCCTCCCATGCAGGCCAAACCTTTCTCCAAACACCCCCCCCCCCACCATGTCCTGCAGCAGAGGAAAGATTCCACTGGACTGAGAGCAGCTTTCAGCCCTGCTCTTCTGTGTCCTGCTGCCATGTTGTGTAGGAGAAGCAGCTGCGGGTAGACAGATCCAGACAAGCATGGAGGTGTTGGGAAGTTGGAGATATTTCAGACCTGGACATGAGGGGGTTGGAAGGGGGGTATAATTTCAGGTGGCCACCACCACTGAGCAGCCTTGGGCATTTTGCTGGGCTTGCTCAAAGGTAGCTACACCACTAGCTACTTACATGCACCCCTACAGAATAGTGCTTAGGGCACTTGCACACTAAGTGGCCTCTTTGCTGAATTTAGATGTGCAAGGTTCACATAATTGCAGGCACGCAATTACAGAATGGCCTTTTTTGTACCTAGGTGGGAAATATATGCAAAGTCCAACAATGTAAAAAAAAAAAAAAAAAAAAAAAAAAAAGAGATGAACTCCAACTCCTGCCTGCTCTGAACACCTATTTACAAGGGCTCAAATAAATTTTTAAGAACTTGAAAAGCAGCCAAAGAGGACAATTTTCAATGGCAATAAATATTCAGGACAATCTGATATTTGGCTCCTATTCACCTCTTAAAGGTCAAAACCACTAGGGCTGAACTGATCCTCCTAATGAATATAACGTCTTGAAGTTATGGGACAGTACTTGGTTTGCAAGTCGTGTATGCTGCTGCAGCATTCTTTCAGAAATTTAGAAGAAAGGCTGATTATTATTATTATTAGCATTTGTATAGCGCTACCAGACGCACGATCTGTTCATTCACCCAACATGACATAAAAGAAATTAAGAATGAACTGAAGGTTGAAAGGTGTCATTAAAATTTTAGAAATCTAGGGTGAAAAAAAGAAATTTGAGCAAAAACAGGTTAGAACTGAGGGTAATTGTGAAGGAGGGGAGGGATAAAAATGTAAAAAATAAAATGTTTAAATAAGAAAGTAAAACCAGGACTACAATAAGAGGGGAATGAGAAAAGGTAAATTTGCAACTTATTTTAAAAAGTAGTAATACTGCTTTATATACAATTGCTTTCTCCTCTAAAACCATGGTTTTCTCTTTGGTTAGCTCTGAACATGGTCATCACAACAACAAAAAAGTTAATTTACAACAGTACAGTTTTAAGTATTCACATATGTGAATAAAATAGGCACTTCTGTGTGGAAAGCAGTAAAAATGAAACAACCCCCCCCCCCCCCCCCCCCCCCCCCAAACATCCTAACTCTACCCCCGGTACTGTAAAAACTGTTTTCATGGACAACATTTTATGAAGTTAAGAAGGGCCATGTTTACTAAGCTGCGCTGTAGGTGCGTACACTTTTTTTAGCGCATGCGCTAATGATAGAGACACCCATTATATTCCTATGGGCATCTCTAGCATTAGCACACGCTAAAAAGTGTGCACACCTACAGCATGGCTTAGTAAAACAGGGCCCTAAATGAAATTACCTTTAAAAATATTAATTGAACAGAAATAAATTGGAATACTTCATTAATAACTAGGGTCATATTCATTGTGGATTATTTGTACTAGTAACAAGTGGAATAAAATATTTAATGAACAGGACCCTAACATTTTAACTATAATGAAAGAAAGAGAACACTGAGGGCCCTGTTTACTATGGTGCACTAGCATTTTTAGTGCATGCACAAAATTAGCACATGCTGTGTAGGCGCCCATAGGAATATTGTGGGCGTCTACACAGTTAGCCCACGCGACAAGTGTTGACGCCTAGTAAACAGGGCCATAATAATTTTATAATGATCTAACAATCTTTTTAAAAACGTTAAAAAAGAAACCCTCCAAACAGAACAAGTAGGGCACATATGAAGAAAAGTGCTTTTTTCTTAAGTGAATGTTAAACATGCATTAAAGTCATGTGAATAGGTTCAAAAATAAATGAAAATTCTCCATGCCCTCTGCAAAGAAAACAAGCAAATAACAGTGGTTGAGCAAAAAAAAAATTGGCTTAATCAGGAAATAAATAAAAAAAGGTTTTCAGGCATTAGCGAGTACCTTTAACAAAAAAGTAAAAATTTACTGATGGGGCAATCATCTTCCCTTTCATACCAGTACAGTATCTATGCTCTGAACAAGCATAACCATTTGATGACTTTCTCCTGTATACTGTACAACAGTAGAAATATATCCCATATTATTCTGCCAAAACGTTTAGAGCATGATAGCCAAAAGCCATCAAGATCTGTCAAGATCCTTTTGGTTTCATTATCTGCCAAAAGGATGCATGCACCAAAAGAAAAAAAAATAGTTGCACTTTTCATTAAAAAAAAAAAGATGCTTGTGCTTATATATACCTACCTAAACCTTCAAGTACCATTTCACAGCACAGCATTCCTTAAACTGCAGTTACAACTATTTCAGGGTGAAATTGGTAATAGGAACTGAAGTACATAACAGGCATACAACAGAACACCAAGAACCAACAATAACAATCACAATGACTTTCATAGGCCTGTTAAATGAAACTTGAAATAGGTTTCTAATAACATGCAGTGTATATGTAGATATATATCTTGGACAAAACCAAAGTGAAAAGCTTGTAAAATCTAGCTTCATTCATCTGCTTGTGTGAAAAAAAATTGCTCCAAACAGAAAAATAATCACACTATTGCACATATTCCTAATTTTGTTTTTGAAGTCCACAAAATACCAGCTAAACAAAGAGGAGATTGTTGTTTCAACCACCTCAACGTTTGGTTGAAAATGATTATTGCAGAGCCCACTGCTATCTGGTTACTGGAATACATATACTGTCTATGTTTAGATACTACTGTAGCACTCTCTCATGGCTACCAAAAGCTGATCATAGCAATAAACCCTTTAATTCAAAAATCACCTGATAAAAAAGTTTTGAATCAGCAGTTCAGTGAACAAGCAGGAAGTCCACAGTCTTATTGGCAAAACTGACTTACAGCTTCTGTAAGTCACTATGCTCATGGTTAAAAGCGAAGCACATTCCACTTCTACATTTTACTGGAATTTTACATGTTCAATTCAGGATTTAAAATCACTAGGTTCTCTCCTCCAAACTGTCTGCAAACACAACGTGCCACAGACTTAAGACTTCTGTTTCTCCCTGTATTTTCTTCAAACAGTATCATTTTGCAAGTGTCTACATGTTCTATAGAGGGACAAATTTTTTTCGGAGACGGCCACTTCTTCGGAATAGTCCGATGCTGTCAGGCCTCTGAAGCAAAGGGGAGGGAAAAAAGCTGAAATACAAGGTTCATCTGGTAAGTTTTACATTAAGCATTACAAGCTGGACAGTATAACGTATGTGGCTTTTTTGGCTCAAGAAGTCTGAGTCTTGGTGTGGAAACGAGTACTTGGCTGTCCCACCATAGCATTCTCGCAGTGGGACTGTCAGGGAAGTCTTGACTGGGAAGTATTTGGTTTGTTTACCTATCAGGCGTAAATTTCCAGGCACTCAGTTCATTTTGGGCTTGTTCCAGTTTGTCTTTAGTCTGTTCCAGTTCCCCTTTCATTTTTAGGAAAAACAAGTTGATGGCTGGGTCCACCATGGTTGATCGCAGTTGGGAAACGTTGGGCTGTTGGACTTGCTTGAGGTACTGAATCTGATTCTGCATAAAACAAAAACAGAAATGTCAACAAAATACAGCAAGGTCAATAACTATTAAGTTTTAATTTTACTTGAGAAGAGTTTCCTTTAAACATCCTCCATTTCAACATTTTAATTGAATTTAGATTCACATAACTTTAGCAAGCACTCCCTAGAGATTTGCATTTCATGAATTCAGAACTGTTCATTTATTTGTTAATAAAATATATATACTGCTTTTCAGGACCACAGTTCAAAGCAAGCGGAGAAGAATAAAATTCAATAAAACAAATACAAGAAAAAAAAACTCCACACACACACTAGGGCCTACCTGGAACCTATGCCCAACCTCCCATCCACATACTCCCAAAACAAACAAAAAAAAAGCTATTAGGTTTTTTTTTCTTTCCTGAGAGCAAGTTTTGTTCCTGACCTAATTCCAGGGAAGTGAATACCACATCTGAGAGAACAGAAAAAGCTGTAACTGGTGCAATTAAGTCAGGATCTCCAGCCAGCAACCTTGACTAATCTAGTAGCATTGCAGAAATAAGTAGTAGTAGTAGATTGCAACTACTTTCCTTTTGCATACAACCATATCTGCCAGATATGCTGACCTATTAAATTTCAATATCTGGAATGCCAACACTAGAAACACGTAATGCACTCTTACTGTAAACCAATGCAGCTTTGCTAACAGAGGACCCGAAAGTTTATATAATATCCTCAGAAATCAAAGTAGTAAAAGACTACTGTAGATGTAAAATACACGGTAAATAGCAGTGGCGTTCCGAGGGGCACTGACACCCGGGGTGGATCGCCGATGCGCCCCACCCACCCCCTGGCGAAGGGACACCCCCCACCCCGGCGAAAGAACCCCCCGGGTGCACGCCGCTGGGGGGGGGGGGGGGGTGTGCCGCATGCCGGTCAGCATCGTTCGTTTCCATGCTCCCTCTGCCCCCTTGGTACGCCACTGAAATAGCAGTTAATACATAAGACTAAAACTGAACATGGAATTAAAAATATAATTGAACATGTCTGCTCTCTCAAAAACATGTTCACAATACATGCCTAATGACTAACTGAAGGTCAAGGGTCAGCAGCTCCTGTTCTAACATACCAGGGATGGAAAAATCCTAGCACCAGGCTAAAATTCAGGTCTGGCACCCAATGGAAGAAATACTAGCAGAGGGTGAAGAAAGCAAGTCAGAGAATCAGTTGCTCAAGATATATAGGATGCCCCAAATCTATCCACCCTATCAGACTAACTGTTCACTCGTCCTCTAGATTGTTCACTTGTCTTTAGATTGTTCTCTTGTCTTTTAGATTGTAAGCTCTTTGAGCAGGGACTGTCCTTCTATGTTTAAATTGTACAGCGCTGCGTAACCCTAGTAGCGCTTTAGAAATGCTAGTTAGTAGTAGTAGTAGTACTTTATTGCTGGGATTTGCAGAGAGACCAGACAAATCTAAGATGTCAACATTGAGAGGTGGGGTGGTGGGAAGAGACTGCTTAGAAGAGAGCAAGAAACAGCAAAAAAGAAAAAGCAAAAATAAAAACAGCAAAAAAACAAACAAAAAAAAACAAACAACAACCTCCCCCCCAAACCTGATAAAAAGTGATGATGATAAAAGTGAAAAAAAAAATCCTCATTCCTAGTTTACTAAATATTTTTCTACTCCTCTATCAAATCCTAAATCAGGCTGCCATGCATTGTAAAATAAGTGTGACATCTACACTCATTCAACTATCTTCACCGTACAAGTTGAGTATATATGCGCTTACTGGAGGTAGTTTTACAAAGCATTTTCCATTTGTTAAGCATGTTTTACACACAGAAAATGGCTCAGTGCAGCTGAGTACATTTGTATAAGTATACATGCTGTGGGTGTAGCTGGGATGGCGTTCCAGTGTATAAGTCTATTTTATAAGATGCATGTGTACATGCATAGAGAACATGCACACATTTACATGTTCTTCAGAGCAGATATAAATCTGTGGAAAATTTATATATGATTAGGGATAGTTCTGGGAGCCTATTTTACAAAGGCTCATGGGTGTCTATGTTGCCTAAATATAAAAATTTAAATAAGTAAAATCAGATCATCAAAAGTGGGACTGATGCACTATATATATATCAAATTGTTACAGTTATGGCCAATTCACCACTATTTTTTCATCAGTGTAAAACAATTGTGCAAAAGTTAAATAATTTGCTTAATTTTGAAAGTTGTCATCCTTATGACAACTGGACTAAAATCTAGACTGCTGGTTAGTCAATTTTTTTTGGATCTAATGAATATGTTCACCATTGGATGACTACATTTCATGCAAGGGGTTTAACCACATGTTTTCTAGAAAGGTGATATCCAATTTGGCTATTAAACAGGCTAGATTTGTGAATTAGGATCTATTGTTAATAGTATCATTTGACAGACTGCGATGAAGTGTCTAGGAAACTGCTGATCCCCTTAAGCACACTCCCTCACAGGGCCACATTAAAAACGCTAGCTCTGGACAGTTCAGCAGGGAGGCTGGGGGTTCAGTTAGGCCACAGAAGAGAAGGTATGGTTCAATAAGGCCATATAAAATTCCAGAGAACAGATAAAGTCAGAGAGGCCCAGGGGAAAAAACCGGAGCAGCCCTCTAGCATCTGCTTTTACAACCTATGTGTATGGTAACAGAAGACTGGCTAAGGTGGGAAAAGCTTCATCTTGGAACCTTGTGAAAGACGTGATCCTTTGTGGCCTGAGCAGAGCCAGGCCTGGGTTTGTTTAATACTGATATCATGTGTGCACTATGACTATGAGGCCTGGCAGGCTTTTGTGAAGACTGACTTTAAAGAGTCTTTTTTTCACGTTACCATGTCTATCCATTTACATCTGTTAATGTTGCAGCAGTCAACCAGGGATAAAATAAGCACAATTCTAAAAATCAAATCTAGCCAAAGTTTTCCTCCCAGGAGGTAAAAACTCATTATGAAAGCTCAAGTGTACTTTCAACAGTTATGGGAGGGAGAATCTGCAGCCAGGGCAAACTACTCAGGTAAATTTTGTTGAAACTTTCTCATATTGTTATGAATTTGAGGCCAATGCCTGGTAATGCAAAGTCAAAATATCTACCTACCTATGCTATAAGTAAATCATTTGGTTAAATTAATGCAACAGTTCTTCTAAAAGCATATTTAATGCCCTAACATATTAAATGAGGAGCAGCAGTGTAAAAGCAAGCAATATTGTGACCATGGGCTTTGCAGTTCCTCTTTACTTTGACCTCATCTCTGTTCCACTTACATGAAATTCAGTGCCTGTGAAAGCTTCTGAAATCAGTGCCATAAAAATGCTCTGTTAAACAGAGCAAGTAAAAAACAGGCAATGAAAGCTGTTTCACACTGCTTTGCCAGTGTTTATTTACTATGCTCTGGAAAAACCACTTCCAAACAGGATAGGGCAACTCTGGAAAAACCACTTCCAAACAGGATAGGGCAAAGTCAGGTCCGTTTCCAATGTCTATTTACTCCTAAGTGTCTCTCCAAGAATGCCACTATGTCAAAGATGATAAGTTGATGATTGCTGGCGATTAGTGAATTAAGCCAAACTGCATTAAGCCAAACTCCTTCTACACTTTTCAGGTAGAAACAAACTTTTAGACTCTACCAACTCAAGCTGGATTTAAACTAATGACCTACAGTCAATCTAGCTTTCTATACTTGTGCCACTGCCCTAAGCCACATGAAGGGTAATTTTATAACCAGAGAGGGCGCATAGTAGGAGCATACTTTCCTTTACTATAACCAGGTGTATATGCACCTGTGTGTTTAAGTTAGCATGCTTATGCTAGCCACAGACCTAGTGTTTAATTGCTAGCATCTAAGTGTTGAAGATGCATGGGTTAATGTACAGTATTTAGAAAGTACGTGTCAACTAGGTTAATCTTTAGACAAAAGAAGTTATGATCATGTTACACCTCTCTTGCATTCTCTTCACTGGCTGTCATTGAAACCAGTGAGAGTTTAAATTTAGCTTCTTTTGTTTTTAAGATTCGGACAGTGCAGCTCCTGAGCTGCTCTCTAGTCTGATCTTTCATTACTCAATTAGACATTCATCTAGATTAAAAGATAATTCTATTTTACATTTTCTATCATTTACATCTATTCGATATACAAGGATTGACAAAAGGACTTTTTTTTTTATCATGCGGTTCATATTTGGATTGCTTTTTGCCATCTTTTAAAACTCAGGCATTTTATGTCATTTTTCATAAACAATTTAAAACATTGGTTACAAAAATATCTAATTTAGCTTTTCAATAATTTCTCTTCCTATTGTAATTTATTCTTTTTTTGTAAACTGCTTTGGAACACATGTTGAGATTAAGCGGTCCTTAAGAGATTAGATTAGTATGATTGAGATCCACTCGTGTACACCCTTCCTTGCAATACAGACAATGTAAGTTAAGTGTGTATTTACAGAATTTTGTGCTTAGGTGGAATTTTGGCAGTTTACCTACTTATTGTGCACATATATAAGCATAAATGCCACTATTCTAAACATTTATATGCATAATCAGCACATAAATGATAATGCCTATACTACAGAATTTCCTCCAAAGTGCTCACTACATTTTTTAAAATTAGCTTTCTTGGTCAATTCATAACAGAGGGCACACTGAACAAAGAATGCTAGAGATGGGACACCAAGAGTAATAAATTTCCTTTTGGAATAAGTGAAGAGAGCCATCAGAACCGGTAAAAACACAAAAATTTGAGGGAGCACTGGAATCTCAAAATACCATTAACTATTTTAACAATGGCAAATGTAAGCACATTAGTATTCAGAAAATACAAGGTCAAACAAAATTACCAAGAAAAACACAAGGAGGCAAAAATGGCAGACTTAAAGATGTTCAAATTGAGATGCCGAGATAAAACTAATTATAGAAGTGAACAATGGAATTTTGAGAAGCAAATTTTAACAGATTTCTGAAAGAGAAGGATTAAAAGAAAGTAGATATCAAAATACTTCTGCTTGGTACTTACACCTGAAGGAGGTGGCACTGAACCAAAGACAAAAGGCAAAAGATTTAAAAGGTAAAACTGAACTGGATTTATGTACAGGCTGATCACATTAATGCACAGGACAGCAAAAACCAAAATGTTACTGGCTAATAACATTACTATTTAATAAGATAAGTACCTTGATAAGCTCCATTTACTAAGCAATTATCCTAAGGTGGTGCAGTCAAATTAATACAACTTATTTGAAACAGAAACAAGAATCGGGAATAGAGCAGATACAGGAACTCTCTCATAATGGTGGAAACAAAGGTAATGCAAAAAACCTCAGACCTGTTAACTTGACAGCAGTAGACAAAGGGATGAAAAAACAGTGACAGATCAAATAGTACAATGCTTAGAAAGCACTGTATTATTGGATCCTATGCAACATAACTTTTTAAGAGGAAAACGTTGCCTAGACAGTCTGTCTGATTTTTTTTTTAGGAGATAAGCATAGTAGATTTGGGGGGGGGGGGGGGGGGGGGGGGGAGGGGAAAACAGATCTAGCCTATCTAGATTGTAGTAATGCTTTTTTATACACTGTCTTACACAGAAGAATGGTGAAAAAGTTTGCCAGTGAAACAAAAAAAAAAAAAATTATTATAAAAACTGGGTAAGAAGTTAGCTGAACTAGCATTCAGGAATAGTGGCCAGCAAGTAGACAAACATGTTTACTTGTACCCCCACCTAAGTGATAGGCGGGCTATAAATACAGTAAATAAGATGAACTAGAGGTTTTAGCTAAATTAATTTTACATCAAGATGAAAAAGAGGAGTGGCATAGTGGTTAGGGTGGTGGACTTTGGTCCTGGGGAACTGAGGAACTGAGTTTGATTCCCGGCACAGGCAGCTCCTTGTGCCTCTGGGCAAGTCACTTAACCCTCCATTGCCTGCTGCATTGAGCCTGCCATGAGTGGGAAAGCGCGGGGTACAAATGTAACAAAAAAAAAAATTTGGGAAAGCAGTCAAGGGTTTGGTAACTATACTGCAATTAAAAAGAAAAAAGGCAAAATCATACATTTGTTTTCACACTCTTTCATGCAAAGCTGCTGCAAAAGCTTCTACCAAGCAACAGCTATGAGTCATTCATAGTACCTGATTAGAAACTTTGCATGACAGAATGGTGCACTTTTGCCATATGGATCAAATTCTTTTAGGTTGGCTGGGGACTGTCTTTGGACTGCAATTTTCAAGTCTTGCCACTGATTTTCTATTAGATTCAGGTATGAGCTTTGGTTGGGCCACTTTCTCCTTGATAAGCCACCCCATGGTTGTTTTTGCTTAGACTTATGCAGAAGCACTATCACAACCGTATCCCGTGCTGCCCATTTCTCTCATAATACACCCAAGCATCCTTCTGGCTTTTGCTGTCACCCTATCTGTTGAGCCAACTTAAGATCAGATATGATCATCCCCAGATATGATCATCTCCAGATCCCTGGGAAAGACCAAAGGTCCATCAAGCCCAGCATCCTGTTTCCAACAGTGACCAATCCAGGTCACAAATACCTGGCAAGATCCCAAGAAGTGCAAAACATTTTATACTGCTTATCCCAGAAATAGTGCATTTTCCCCCAAGTCCATTTAATAATGGTCTATGGACTTTTCCTTTAGGAAGCCATCCAAACCTTTTTTAAACCCCGCTAACTGCCTTTTCCACATTCTCTGGCAACGAATTACACGTTGAGTGAAGAAAAAGTTTCTCCGATTCGTTTTAAATTCACTACATTGTAGTTTCATCGCATGCCCCCTAGTCCTAGTATTTTTGAAAGCGTAAACAGAAGCTTCACATTTACCCGTTCAACTCCACTTATTATTTTATACACCTCTACATATCTTCCCTCAGCCGCCTTTTCTCCAAGCTGAAGAGCCGTAGCCGCTTTTGCCTTTCCTCATAGGGAAGTCATCCCATCCCCTTTATCATTTTCATCGCCCTTCTCTGCACCTTTTCTAATTCCACTATATCTTTTTTGAGATGTGGCGACCAGAATTGAACACAATATTCGAGGTGCGGTCGCACCATGGAGCCATACAAAGGCATTAACATTCTCATTTTTGTTTTCCATTCTTTTCCTAATAATATCTAACATTCTATTTGCTTTCTTAGCTGCAGCAGCACACTGAGCAGTAGGTTTCATATCATCGACGACGACCCCTAGATCACTTTCTTGGACTGTGACTCCTAACGTGGTACCTTGCATGACGCAGCTATAATTCGGGTTCCTCTTTCCCACATGCATCACTTTGCACTTGCTCACATTGAACATCATCTGCCAGATGCCCAGTCTCCCAGTCTCGTAAGGTCCTCTTGTAATTTTTCACAATCCTCTTGTGATTTAACGACTTTGAATAACTTTGTGTCATCAGCAAATTTAATTACCTCACTAGTTACTCCCATCTCTAGGTCATTTATAAATATGTTAAAAAGCAGCGGTCCCAGCACAGACCCCTGGGGAACCCCACTAACTACCCTTCTCCATTGAGAATACTGACCATTTAACCCTACTCTCTGTTTATTATCTTTTAACCTGTTTTTAATCCACAATAGAGCACTACCTCCTATCCCATGACTCTCCAATTTCCTCTGGAGTCTTTCATAAGGTACTCTGTCAAACGCCTTCTGAAAATCCAGATACACAATATCAACTGGCTCCCCTTTATCCACGTTTGTTCACCCCTTCAAAGAAATGTAGTAGATTGGTGAGGCAAGCTTTCCCTTCACTAAATCCATGTTGACTTTGTCTGATTAATCTATGCTTTTGAATATGCTCTGTAATTTTGTTCTTAATAGTAGTCTCTACCATTTTGCCTGGCACAGACGTCAGACTCACCGGTCTATAATTTCCCGGATCTCCTCTGGAACCTGTTTTTAAAATCGGTGCTACATTGGCCACCCTCCAATCTTCCGGTATCACGCTCGATTTTAAGGATAAATTACATATTTCTAACAATAGCTCCGCAAGCTCATTTTTCAGTTCTATCAGTACTTTGGGATGAATACCATCCGGTCCAGGAGATTTGCTACTCTTCAGTTTGTAGAACTGCCCCATTACATCCTCCAGGTTTACAGAGAATTCATTAAGTTTCTCCAACTCGTCAGCTTTGAATACCATTTCTGGCACCGGTATCCAGCCCAAATCTTCCTCGGTGAAGACCAAAGCAAAGAATTCATTTAATCTCTCCGCTATGGCATTTCCCTGATCGCCCCTTTTAGTCTTCGGTCATCTAGCGGTCCAACCGATTCTTTTGCTGGCTTCCTGCTTTTAATATACCTAAAAAAAAAGGTTTACTATGTGTTTTTGCCTCCAACACAATCTTTTTTTCGAAGTCCCTCTTAGCCTTCCTTATCAGCGCTTTGCATTTGACTTGACATTCCTTATGCTGTTTCTTATTATTTTCAGTCGGTTCCTTCTTCCATTTTCTGAAGGATTTTCTTTTAGCTCTAATAGCTACCTTCACCTCACTTTTAACCACGCCGGCTGTCATTTGGTCTTCCGTCCTCCTTTTTTAATACGCAGAATATATTTGGCCTGGGCTTCCTGGACGGTGTTTTTGAACAGCATCCATGCCTGATGTAAATTTTTTACGTTCGCAGCCGCTCCTCTAAGTTTTTTTTTTTTCCACCGTTCTTCTCATTTTATCATAGTCTCCTTTTTTAAAGTTAAACGCTAATGTATTTGATTTCCTATGTATACTTACTTCAAAGCTAATATCAAATCCGATCATATTATGATCACTGTTATCAAGTGCCCCAGCACCATTACCTCCTGCACCAGATCATGCGCTCCACTAGGGACTGGGTCTAGAATTTTTCCTTCTCTCTCCGGTTCCTGTACCAGCTGCTCCATAAAGCTGTCCTTGATTTCATCAAGGAATTTTACCTCCCTAGCATGCCCCCGATGTTACATTTACCCAGTCAATATCGGGGTAATTGAAATCACCCATTATTATTGCGCTGCCCAGTTTGTTTGAATCCCTAATTTCCTTTAACATTTCTGCAACCACCTGTTCATCCTGGCCAGGACAGTAGTACACTCGTATCACTATCCTTTTCCCCTTTACACACGGAATTTCAATCCACAGTGATTCCAAGAAGTGTTTTGTTTCCTGCAGAATTTTCAATCTATTTGATTCAAGGCTCTCGTTAATATACAATGCTACCCCCTCCACCAATTCGATCCACCTTATCACTACGATATAATTTGTGCCCCGGCATGACAGTGTTCCATTTCTTTATATCCCAAATGCATAAGCCTGCATTTATTTTTTCGCATTAAAACCTACCTGCCAAACACCAGACCATCCCTTAACCTTCGCTAGTCTCTCCTTTTTTTCCAGGATGTTTGCCCTATTGCAGATTTTGATATCACCCACAAAAAAGCAAACCTTTCTCCACAGCCCCTCTGAAATACTACTTACCAAAAATATTGAGAAGTAGCAGCCTAAGAACCAGTCCTTCTAGTACACATAACAACTCTTCCCTCAGCATGAATTCCATTTATCACTACCATTTGTTGCATCCTATTCAACCAGTTTCTAAGCCAGTCAGTCATTTTAGTGCCTATATGAAGGCTATACAATGTATTAAAAAATCACCTATACAGAACCATGTCAAACACCTTGCTAAAATTCAAGTATACCACATGTGGCATGCTCCCTAATCCAAACTGTGTCCACATTCTTGATGGACTTAATAATGCCCCAAAAGATATTTAAATACATCCAAGCTATTCTTGATTCACTACAATCTGGCTTTTGCCCTCTATGTTTTATAGAAAACAGTCCTTGCCAAGGTATCCAGTGACCTGTTCCTGGCCAGATCAAAGGGTCTTTACTCAATCCTCATCTTTCTTGACCTGTGCCTGCTTTTGTCAAACACCATCATCCTTACCATCTCCTAATCTGACTCCTCTCTTTCTTTCCAAATATATCCAGGCTGCTAAAACCTGCTTGTTTCTCTCTACATCACCACAATTCATCCTTTCCTTTCTGATCACACTACCAAAAACCCTTATCTATGCGCTCATCACCTCCCAAGACTACAGCAACTTGCTGTTCACAGGTCTCCCACTAAACCATCTCTCCCCCCCCCTTCAACTGTTCTAAATTCTGCTGCATGACTATCTTCCACCAATATCACCACACTTATATAACCCCCCCCTTGTCAAGTCACCCCTACTTATTCCCATCTACAGTTCAAACTTCTCTGACTTACAAGTGCATTCAATCTGCAGCTCCTCAGTGTCTCTCCATACATGCCCTCCCTGGGAATTCAGATCTTCAGGTAAGTCATGTATCTGTACCCTTCTTCTCCTCCACCAACCCCAAACTCTGTTCCTTCCATCTTGCTATGCTGTACGTCATACTGTCTTCAGTTGGTACGTCATACTCTGTTTCACACCCTATTCAAAACCAGCCTATAAGCTCACTTTTTTGAAGCTGCTTTTCATTCTTAACCCCCTACTTACCAGTTTAATACCCATAATAAATGAAACCCCCTAATCCCTTATATGTCCTGTGTGTCTGTCTTGAATAGATTGTAAGCTCTGTCAAATAGGGACCGTCTCCTATCTGTGTATACAGTGTTACGTATGTATAGTGGTGCTACAGAAATAAGTAGGAGAAGGATTTTCTTATAGCCACCTTCCCATCTGTATGTTTGTAAAATTTAAGCTTTGTGTGAGTAGGTTTGGGTTAAGTGCTAGTCTGGGAGTGGGTTATGGATTGTCAAAGGCATGAGTAATTGATTAAGGGTGCTGCTGAAGTTGTGGGGTAGGTTGGGTGGAAAGCAGGCGTTGGGTGATAAGTGTTTTGTACACTACACTATGCCTTAAACTTAGCTAATAAGGCATTTAATTAGATGATGTAAACACAAACAAAAACAAACAACCTCATCCTGAAGTTCTTTCAGCAGCTCTGTGTATGGCATCTTTAGACCTTTGCATCAAATTCACTTCATATACCAAAAACAACTTGATTCTTTGTCCAGGAGTATTTAAGCCAGCTAAACTACTGCGAGTGGAAACAAGTGAGCTCTATTTAACTTATTATGGAACTTGGTAAGGCCATTTTTGAAACCAGAGTTAATTTGAGTTTGCTATGACAAAAGGTTTGAAAAATTATATAATCTAGACTTTTGGGTTCCTTATTCTTAATTTTTGAATATTTCTATGAGTGTTATTCCATGCTGAAAGCGTAAAATATGTGGTGCAGATCAGTGAAAAACTTCTATTTCAATGCATTTTGAATTCTATTTTATAGGCAAGTCAAATGTATAAAGATATTTGCAAGGAACTGTAGTTGCTTTTGTTGCCCCACAGCATTACAGATACTGTTGAACATATCCAAATGCGTTTATACAGACATATTACAATTATTAGGTTCTTGGTATTTTAAAAATTTGGCAGAATTTTGTTTTGTCTATCTTGTATTTATATTTTACCAGGCTCCAAACCCTGAAGATTAAACAATTACGAAGACAGAGACTCCATTATCTAGAGCGGGGGGGGGGGGGGGGGGGGGGGGGGGGGGGGGGGGAGGAGGAGGGGGGGTTGGCAACCTTTATACACAGAGGGCCGCTTGAGTGTCAGTACTATCCCTAGCAGGCCGCAACATTACATAATGTTGGAACCAGAAATGCACAGAGCTCCCTAGACCATTTGTGATAAAATACGTAAAAATGTAACTAAAAACAGTGGAAACAATCTGCTACAGTGGCTATTCTGAAAATATTTGCAAAATGGGAAAATTAGGTTCCTACCTTGGTAATTTTCTTTCCTTTAGTCACAGCAGAGTAATCCATTAACTGATGGGTTGTATCCGCCTACCAGCAGGTGGAACACTGAAGAACTACAGTGACCCTTGAACGGCTAGCCTCATCTGCCTTCAGTATTTGAAATTTCCAAAGCAGAGTGAATAAGAAAGGTAACATAACAAAGTTTCCTCACAGCGAACAAATGCTCCAGAACCGGAGCAATAACCATACAAAGGAGGGACGAACTCAACCTCCTACAATAGAACAGCATGTAGAATCTTTAAGAACTGTTCATCAACTCCTCCTGATGAGATACAATACCTGCATGAAAGAACTGAACAAAAAACACAAAGTCAGACAGGGAGGGATCATGGATTCATCTGCTGTGACTAAAGGAAAGATAATTACCAAGGTAGGAACCTAATTTTCCCTTCCTTGTCATCAGCAGCAAATGAATCCATTAACTAATGGGATGTACAAAAGCACTCCCTACGTAGGGTGGGAACAGGCAACTCCGTGAGCCAGTACCTGCGCTCCAAAATGCGTGTCCTGCTTCGCTGCCACATCCAGCCTGTAATACCATACAAACGAGAACTGAGAAGCCCAAGTAGCTGCACGACAGATCACTTGAAGAGAAAGGACACCTGTTTCAGCCCACGAGGAGGAAAGCACTTTAAACGCTTCAGAAGGAGACCGTCCTGAAAGCAGATATGCAGAAAAAATGACTTCTCTGAGCCAACAGGCTATATTGGCCTTAGATGCTGGGCATCCAAGTCGAGGATCTGACAAGACAAAGAGATGATCAGAAGTCCTGAAGTCATTTGACATCTGTAGATACTGCAACAGAGCCCTGCGGACATCCAAAAGACACAATTGTCTAAAGGAATCCGGAAAGTCCTCCCAAGAAAAGGAAGGTAGAAAAATGGGCTGGTTCAGGTGAAACGCTGAAACCACCTTAAGCTGGAAGGAAGGCACTGTATGTACCGTCACACCGGACTCTGAGAACTGCAGAAAAGGATCCTGTCAGGAAAGCGCCTGAAGCTCAGATACGCATCTAGCCGATGTAATGGCCACAAAAAAGACTGTCTTGAGTCACATCCTTCTCAGAAGCTCGATTAAGCGGCTCGAAAGGCGAACGCTGGAGAGCCTTCAACACCAGCCCCAGGTTCCAGGTTGGACAAGGCAACCGCACGGGAGGGAGCAGCCGAAGAGGAATCGGGCAATGTCCGGATGAGCAGAAGGGACCAGCCAGAAACCTTTCCTCGGTAGCATGCCAACGCTGCCACTTGCACCCGAAGGGAATTATAAGCCAGGCCTTTTTGTAAGTCGTCCTGCAAAAAGTACAGGACCAGCAAGGCTGTAGCCCACGCGGGTGTGGCCTTTTTCAGGACACACCACTCCTCAAACTTACGCCATATCCGAGCGTATGCTGTGGAAGCAGACCTCTTGCGGGCCTGCAAGAAGAGTGGTGATGATCTTGTTAGAGTAGCCCTTATCTCTCAATTGCGCCCTCTCAAGAGCCAGGCCGTAAGACCAAATTGGCAGGGATCCTCCATGGTCACCGGGCCTTGAACCAACAGGTTCGGTACCCGAGGTAAAGGAAGTGGAGCCTCCACCAGCATCCAGCGGAGATCCGCATACCAAGGACACCTTGGCCAATCTGGAGCGATGAGAATCACCAATCCTCGGTGCAGTCGAATCATCAGGAGGACTCGTCCTATCAAGAGACAAGGAGGGAACACATACAGGAGGCCCGGGGGCCAGGGTTGAGCCAAGGCATCCAACCCCGCCGACCGAGGATATCTCCGTCTGCTGAAAAAGTGAGGGACTTTAGCGTTTGCACTTGATGCCATAAGATCCATTCCGGGAGTCCCCCATTTGGCACAAATCCAAAGAAACATTTCTTCTGCCAGTTCTCATTCCGCCGGGTCGATTTGATGCCTGCTGAGAAAATTGGCTTGCACGTTGCTCTGACCTGCTATGTGAGCTGCTGACAGAAGCTGCAGGTGGAGCTCGGCCCAGTGGCAAATCTGAGCGGCCTTCTCGGCCAGGGCCCTGCATGGAGTGCTGCCCTGACGATTGATGTAGGCCACCGCTGTCGTGTTGTCTGACAGAACCCGGATAGCAAGCCTCTTCAGAGTACTGTGGAAGGCCATAAGAGCCTGGAATATCACTCTCAGTTCCAAGCGATTGATGGACTACTCCGCTTCCATGGGTGTCCACTGACCCTGAGCATAGCTTCCCTGGCAATGCGCTCCCCAGCCCAACAGGCTGGCATCCGTTATCACCAGGCACCAAGAAGGAAGCGCGAGTGGCATTCTTCGTCGCAGCATCCTGTTGGAGAGCCACTAATCCATACTGTGCCGGGCCGCAGGGAGCCACGTTAGTCTGCGTTGATATTCCTGGGAAATTGGAGACCATTGATGGAGCAGGGCAATCTGCAGTGGCCTCATATGCGCTCTCGCCCAGGGGACCACCTCCAAGGTGGTCGTCATCAACCCCAGCAGCTGGAAAAAGTCCCAAGCTCGAGGGCGAGGCATCCGCAGGAGCAGATGGACCTGACTCTGAAGCTTGCACCTGCAGTGGTCGGGGAGAAAGACAAACCCCGAGGCCATGTTGAACCGGACCCCCAAATACTTGAGAGACTGAGAGGGGGTCAGGTGACATTTGGATATATTGACCACCCAGCCCGGAGTCTGTAGGACTGTAACCACTCTGGCTGTGGCAAGACGACTTTCGTCTGCCGAATCTGCTCTGATGAGCCAGTCGTCTAGATAAGGGTGAACTCTGATACCCTCTCGCCTGAGAAAGGCAGCTATCACCACCATTACCTCGGAAAAGGTACAGGGAGCTGTGGCTAGGCCGAAAGGCAAGGCCAGAAACTGAAAATGCTGGCCCAACACCGCAAACCGGAGGAACCGCTGGTGCGGGGGCCAAATAGGAATGTGCAAGTAAGCTTTCTTGAGGTCTAGAGATGTAAGAAACTGTCCTGGCTGAACCGCTGCAATGACGAAGCGCAGGGTTTCCATGCGGAAGTGTGTCACTCTTAGGGCCTCATTGACTTGTCGTAAGTCGAGGATTGGTCTGAAAGACTACTACTACTACTACTTAACATTTCTAGAGCGCTACTAGGGTTACGCAGCGCTGTACAAATTAACAAATAAGGACAGTCCCTGCTCAGAAGAGCTTACAATCTAAAGGACGAAATGTCAAGTTGGGGTAGTTTAGATTTCCTGAGAGGAGGTGTAGTGATTAGGTGCCGAAGGCCTTTTCGAGGGACCACAAAATAAATGGAGTAGCGACCGCAGCAGCGTTCGGCGGGAGGCACCGGGATCACCGCTCCGAGGTGCAGCAAGACTAGCAAGGTCTCCACTACCGCCGCCCGTTTGACGGCAGTGCCGCATCGGGACTCCAAAAACACGTCTCTCACCGGGACACCAAATTCCAATCGGTAACCTTCACTGATCAGGTTCAGGACCCATTGATCCGAAGTAATCTTGGCCCACTCCTCAAGAAAGAGGGAGGACGCCCCTGAACTCCAGGCTGCGACCCAGCCGCTACGGAGCGTTTGTCCGAGCGAAAGGAATTCCTCTTCTGAAAACGGGCACATTGAGAAAACCCAGTAGAGCGCCCCGGCCGATACCTGCGAGCTTCACGGAAGCGAGGTCTGGAAGAGGAGGGAAACACAGGACCTTTGGAAGAAGGTCTTGGCCTATCCTCAGGTAACCTCTAGGGCTTCGAATCCCCTAGGTCTTTAACAATCTTCTCCAAATCCTCTCCAAATAACAGGAGGCCCCAAAAGGGTAACCTCACCAGCCTTTGCTTAGAGGCCATGTCTGCCGCCCAGTGCCGCAGCCAAAGGAGGCAGCGGGCAGAAACCACCACAGACATCTGCTTAGCCAAAGCTCTGACCAGATCATAAAAGACATCAGCCAAAATGACAGGGCCGACTCCATTTGCGGGCCAATCTCAGAGAGGGACCCCGCACCCTCCGCGGGCTGATCCACCGTCTGTTGTAACCAGGAAAAACAGGCGAGGGCTGCATCGGAACTGCAAATAGACGCCCTTAAGGCAAGGCCCGATATTTCAAAGGGCCGCTTCAGCGCGGATTCAAGCCGCCGGTCCTGCATGTCTTTCAAAGCAACTCCTCCCTCTACAGGGAGAGTAGTCTTTTTAGTGACCGCCGTGACCAGCTCGTCCACTTTAGGCATCCCAAAAAGGGCCAAGTGAACCTCACTCTACTACTACTACTACTACTATTTAGCATTTCTATAGCGCTACAAGGCATACGCAGCGCTGTACAAACATAGAAGAAAGACAGTCCCTGCTCAAAGAGCTTACAATCAGAGGGTAAAGCTGACCCATAGCCCTGGCCACTTTCAAAGGCCCATTGGGGTCAGACCATTAAGCTGAAATAAGCTCCTGGATGGAGTCATGCACAGGAAAGGCCCACATAGGCTTCTTAGTACTCACCATCCTAAGATTAACAGAGGAGGCATCGCCCTCGGCAGGATCATCAATTGAGAGTGCCTGCAAGGCGTCAGCAATGAGAGCTGGTAGCTCGTCATGGTGGAAAATCCGAATCACATTGGGATCATCCGAATCCAGTGGCAAACAGACACCCTCCTCCGGATTCTCCATCCATGAGGGCCTGCCAGATCCCTCAGACTCCCCACAGCCCGACCACTTTCAGACAGGGAATTTACCCGTCTATGTTTAGCATGTTTCCAACGCTTGGGGGAAGAAATAACATCTGTAGCCATCCCCGGGGCATCAGCACCCAGAGGGAAACCAGAATGCAACACAGTGTCAGACACCTGCGGCAGAGCTCTTTTCAGCATGAAGGCCTTATGCATCAGCAGCACAAACTCAGGGGAGAAAAACTCACCCTGGCCCTCCGTCCCCGAATTAGGCGAAACGGAGGTTGTTTATCCTCTGCCAGCCTCGAAACAAGGCATCCCCCTGCCCTCCGCCATCGCGGGGGTCTAGGCATGCGGCGCTTCCAAAATGTCGCCCCCTGCCAGCTCCGTCGAGTGGGAAGAATCATCGCTCGCCATGCTCGAACTAGCTCGAGCATCTAAGGAGCATGTATTGCAAAGCCCCGCTGCTGACCTGCGCTTACCACAGCGGGAGCAGCGCTTAACTCCTTCAGCAGTCATTGCCCGACTGGACGGAAATATAGAAATAAAATGGCAGCTTCGCGCCAAAACGTACCCCTTTCGGAACGCTGTCCGCAGGACCTCCCCGGAAGAGCTGGGCACCACTCTCACCTCAGAAGACCGAGTCAATGAGCTCCGGTCAAGCTGCACTGAACCAGAATCTCTGGAGAAAGCCTCAGAACAGCCATGCAGTAAAAGCACACTTTTTTTTTTTTTTTAACGCTGTGAGGAAAGCTGGAGGCAGGCAGCAACAGAGGGACTCCGGCAGGAGAGAGGAATGGGTAAGGCAGGGAAAAGGCGAACCTATATGCCTTTAAAGTGGGAACCACCAGCCACAACACCCCTGCTCAACTGGCAAAACACAGGAGCCACCCCAGGCAGAATTCCAGGAGCTGATCAAGCTACGTCCACACCTGCTGGGAGATAGAGAAATACTGAAGGCAGATGGGGCTAGGCGTCCAAAGGTCACTGTGGTTCTTCAGTGTTCTCTATCTCCACCTGCTGGTAGGTGGATACAACCCATCAATTAATGGATTCATCTGCTGTTGATGACCAGGAATGATGTTTTCTGTGTATACTTCTCATGGGCACATGAAATTCAATACCGGCTGCATTCAGCCCATAGGGTTTCTGCCAGGTACTTATGACCTGGATTGGCCACTGTTGGAAGCAGGATACTGGGCTAGATGGACCATTGGTCTGACCCAGTATGGCTATTCTTATGTCTTCAGGTTGCCTACCCCTGTTCTAGGCCGAACCCTCATAACCGAAGCGTCACCATTACTCAAGCAACTCACCTCTAAGGACCATGATTCTCCACAGAAGGCAGAGATTTATTCCTATCATCCCCTACTCCTCTCTCGACCCATCCAGGTACATTAATAGTTTGCAGGTTTATCAAATCCTCCCACACACTCACAAGAGTTACCAAAACTAAAACACACACACAGACTAAAAAAAAAAAATAAAAAAAAGCCCAGAAACACAACCACTTCTAAGTACTCCATAGCCGCACAATGTACCTTCCAAAAATACTTATAGGGCTATCAGCCCTAACACTCATACCACCCAGGGATGTCAAGATGAGAACAACAACAACATACTGATACTATGCAACCTACATCACTCAATGGGAAAATCCTCACTTTTCCTGGGCAAAGCCCAAACAGTCAAAGAAGGCACTAGAAAAGAGGGAAATCACCCACTCAAGTATCAAAACACAACAGAAAACCAGAAAAGAGACCAACAAACATAGAACTGCAAACAAACATCAAGTAACAAAAATGATCACAACCAAACTGACAGATGACGACTTCTTACCCATACCAGTGGCATACATCAATGCCAGATCAGTGGTAAACAAAACAGAAACTATAAAGGACTGGATAACTGATGAAGACCTTGGACTGGTTTTCCTTAACGAGACATTGATCCATGATAAAGACGACCCTATTATTGTAGACCTTTGCCCACTAGGCTATAAAATCCTACACTGGACCAGAAAAGGAAAAAGAGGCTGAGGAATTGCACTAATCTACAGATCTTTCCTAATGGTAGAAACCATAACACCGCAACTGGAAATAGCCTCATTTAAAATCAAAGATCAGACTCTACATAACCAATTGTGCTGCATTCTAGTCTACAGACTCCCATGTACATAGAAATCAGCTCAAACAAACCTCATGGACTTCATCTCAAACACATACACTGCCAACCCCAATAGACTGTTAATAGGTAGCATTAATCCACATCTTGATGACCAGAAAACAGACAACTCTAAAGAATGCAATGAATTCCTCCAGCCATGGGACTTCCAGAGACCACCACCGACTACAACCCACATCAAAGGCATAGTTGCCTACTGATTCGCACAGAACAACTTCAAAATCCAAGATGAACAGAAATTCCCTGGTTGGATCACTACAAGCTTAACATGACCCTTTACTGGAAAGAACAAATAAACAGCCTATACCCACAAGAGGAAAGATTGATGCAACCAAATTCTGGGCAGCTATATGCAAAGATAAATGGTTACCAATGACTAACACGGAATAATTCTTATCAGAATGGGATGAAAGGAGCACTAACATACTGGACAAAATAGCCCCTATGAAAACAAAAACAGGTCAGAAGCGCCAAGCAGCCCCTCCGGTTCAATGAAGAACTAAAAGCAGATAAAACCTTCTTCAGAAGATTACAATGAGCCTGGGGAAAAAACAAAAATGAAACAAAACCGCATGGAGAGAAGCACAAAACAAATACAAAATCAAAAGTAGATGAAATTCTACAAAGAACAAGTAGGTCCAGACTATAAAGAAACAAAAGAAATTATACAAACTCTTAAATAATCTAACACCAAACTTTTGACAACAACAAACGAAGAATCCTCATCACCAAATGGTCTAGCCAGATTTTTTTTAAGAGAAACTCTTAAAACCTAGGAAAGAATCTGACATACAATGAAACAAACTTTGAAATCCTTATAGATGAGCTCGATCACTCCCCAGATGAAGCCTCAGCAGACAGGACATGGACCACCTTCACAAAACCCACAGTTCACATAGTAGCACAAGCATTAAACAAATTGTCCTCCACCTACTGCATGCTAGACATTATGTCCTAACTATGTACTAAAAGATGCCCTGGACCAACTTATAAACCAACTCACCTCCCACTTGACTTATACTTTTCAAGAAGGCTGTTTTCCACACACACAAAAAAAGGTAACATACTACCTACACCTATCTCAAACGACACCAAGAAAAACATCAATGACACCATGAACTACAGGCCAGTGGAATCCATTAATGACCAAAACATGGACGGCATAGTGGCCAACCAATTAACTGAATACATCAATAATATTCCATACTTCATGGATCCCAGTCAGGCTTTAGACCTGATTACAGCACTGAAACAGTGCTGATTACACTCCTGTCCAACTTCAAAAAGGAAATCTCAAAGTGAAAAAACATCCTTCTACAATTCAACATGTCAAGTGCATTTGACATGGTCAACCATCTAATCCTTAAAAGAATACTTCATAAAATTGGCATCAGAGGGAAGGTGTTTGAATGGATCTTAGGCTTCTTAATTACTAGATCCTACCAACTGAAGACAACCTCCCTCTCCCCCCTATGGAAAGCGGAATGTGGGGTCCCCCAGAGCTCGCCAATTTTATCAATGCTATTCAACTGGATGATAGCTCCCCTTGCTCGAACACTATCCAAACAAGGCCTAACCCACTCACATATGCAGACAAAGTTTCAATCTACATCCCTTTCAAGAAAAGCATCCATGAAATGAAGAACAAAATTGCTGACTGAATTAACACCATGGAATCCTGGGTCTCATCATTCAAGCTTAAACTGAACAAAGAAAAAAACACATTGCCTGATACACCACCACACAACACTGAACACTTCCCGAACTTCAACGCCATGGGCACATCCCTCCCAATATCAGAATCTAAAAATCGTAAGAGTCACCATTGACCGCAATCTGTCCTTCGACAAACAAATCTCAAACACTACGAAGAAGATATTCCACACCATGTGGAAACTGAAATGCATAAAAAAAACTACTTCCCGAGGGACGCATTCCACACACTAGTTCAATCCATCGTCTTGGCCCATGCAGACTTTTGCAACAGAGTTTATGCCGAATGCAAGGAGCAACTACTAAAACTGCAAACAGCACAAAACACAGCAACAAGACTAATATCGGGTGCAAATCGGTTCAAAAGCACAAGTCCACTACTCCAAAAAGTACAATGGCTACCCATTAAAGCATGCATATCCTTAAAAATTTGCTCCATGACATACAGAATAACGTTTGGTCTTGCATCAGAATACATGACAAATCTCATAGAACTACCTATGCACAATTTGATTAAAGATGCAAGAACATACCTCACCTTACACTTCCCTTGATGTCAAGGCCTAAAATACAAATCTGCATACTCAACCAACTTCATTTACATATGTTCCAAGATATGAAATACAATACCAAAAGTCCTAAAATGCACAATTACTTAACCTTTCTGAAACGCCTGAAGGCCCAATTTTTCAGAAAATCTTTCTCCGACCCCACACAGTCAAAATAAAAACTGAAACACAATGAAGCTAGACCGCTAACATAAATTAAACAAGGCACACATCAAAACCAAACGACAATGTAACAAGTATGTCTGAAACAAAATGTAAGCCATATTGAACTGACAAATTGATTGGAAAATGTGGGGTACAAATGCAGAAATAAACAAACAAATATAAAACGCTTTTCAGTTTTAAATATGCTTCCAGAAAAATTCTGTAAGACATGAGCCTGTATATCCTAAGTTTTCCTAAAAGGTACATGGAAATAGTCTATGAACTGATCATATGAACTGATCATTAAATATTAAAAAGACAATTTATATTTGTCCTGTAACTGACAGCTTATTAATTGCACTAATAGGCAAGTGCTAGTGGTTTAATACTTGCTCACTGGTAGTCAGAACTGGGTGCGTTGTTAAAATGTGAGAAATATCAGCATGTAAAGTCAAGTGAGTTGGGGGAAGGACAGTGATAATTGTTATTTCATATATTGCAATGACCAAATTTAATGGATATATTTCAGCAAAGAACAATTCTGGCAAGTTATTTGTGGTTATTCCTTACTGGTTATGGATAACATGGAACTTGATGCTCCTCACACACTGCAACCAACAACAATGGTGCCTGAGGCATTTTCCCTATTTGGCCATTTTAAAAATACTATAAAAGCCAAGAGCACTAAAATGTAATGAAGGCTCAAATGCATATCATAGGATGCAGAAGCTCAAAATGAAGTTAAGAGAATTTTACTGCTTTTAATACGTACCGTACACTCTTGCATCTCCTGCTCTTTTGTTGCCAGTCTCATTACCAAGATGTTTTCCCTTCGGGCTGATTCTTGTTGCTGTTGCTTTAGCTTCTCTTCTGACTCCCTTAATCCAGTCACATCATTAGCTGATAAGAAAAAGGTGAAAGTACAGAGAGTCCAAAACATTTTTCAAATACACCAATTTTCTTAAGCAAACTACATCCTTAACAGAAAATACGGTTGTCTTAAAGTCTAGAAAGAGGTCAGAAAAACTAATAAAAAATGAACTGTTTGCAAAAAGGCTAAAGCAAGCTGGCCCGATTAGTTACATTTTAATTGACTGCTGTGGTAAACACTGCTCCAGTGTGCAATTTGCTCTAACAAACATGTTCCCTCTGTTGGCAAAAAAACAGAGCTTCATTAGGTTCTCTCATAGAAGCAGAAGGAAAATGAATTTGGTGGTCTCACATCAGTATGGTAGAAGAGAGTTCACCAAGTACATCGCTTGTAGTGCGTAGATTGAAAATCCCTGTGCAAACCCTTAAAGGTTAACTGCAACAATTTGTGCACTGCTGTTAATGAAGTTCTGCAGCTATAGAAATAAATAGTAGTAGTAACATGATAAATGTATAAGTATTAAGGTAGTAGAACTAACATGATACTGCTTAGTTTCCACACAATAATTAAAAGCTAGAAAAACAAATTAGGTAATACCAAAAATCATACTCTTTTAGAAACCATGCTAAGAAAACACTGAATTCTTCGGCGACTCTTGGTAGTAAACAGTGACAAAATTCAAGTATGCTTGGAATACAGGGAGAGAAGATGTGAATTTCAGGAAATAGGGCAATGGAATTGGCCAAGAGAGAGAGCTGTATGTGCTGATAACTGCTATACTGCTCATTACATTTTTTTTTCTAAATAAAGGGCTGCATTTTGATTAACATTTGTTTGGAGGAGACACTCCAATGTGATTAATTTTATGTTTAAATCATTTTTATTGATGACAAGTAATAACATGAACTACAAAGCAAACAGTAACAGTCATCAAAGTTTCAAAATATATCCCAACCACCTCACCCCCAATCAAACCCCTGATTAAACAGCTGAAAATATCAAAGATCCTGGTTCTTATGACCCTCTAACAAAGAAGAAACCAATAAATGCACTAAGAAAAAAAAGTGGGGTGGGGGGAAATTGAGCAATGTGATTAATTTTAATTGTGATTATTAATGATTGATCACAGTGAACTGTAATTAAAAAGCACCACAACAGAAACACTTCTTCAGAAGCTAATACATCAAACATGGTATTAGTAAGGTTATCAGGAAATAAATATAGCTAAGTTATTCACCTGTACCAGATGTTCTCTGAGGACAGCAGGACATGTATTCCCACATGTGGGCGACATCACTGACAAAGCCTATGATCTGTAACTTTTAGAAGCCTTTGTCAGGCCTCCCCTAAGCATATAAAGTGCTTCCACCTACCCAAGTCATACAGGATGCATAGAGAATCCAACTGAGAGGGGAGGTGGGAGAGTATATGAGAATACTTGTCCTGCTGTCCTTGGAAAACACCTGCTACAGGTGAGCAACTTCATTTTCTTTGAGGATAAGCAGGATATAGTATACACACGTGGGAGTTCCTAACTACCAGGCTTTCCAAAAACAAAGAATGGTCAATAGGGACTTGCATCGGCAAGGCCAACCAGAACCAACACTAACAGCTTGAACAGACATGTTGTGATGATGGGAAAATTAGGTTCTTACCTTGGTAATTTTCTTTCCTCTAGTCATAGCAGAGCACTGAAAAACCATAGTGCCTCAAGGCCAGCTACCTCCATCTGCCTCTTCAGTATTTGAAGCTTCCAAAGCAGTGTTACACCGCAAAGTAGCATAACATGAACTTTCCTCACAGCAGATGAACGCCCCAGAACAGGAGCAACAACACAAAGGAGGGACGAACTCAACCTCCTGTAACAGAACAGAAATCCTGAAGACTATTTTCCAACTTCTCCCAATGAGGGAATATATCTACAGGAACAACTGAACATAAACCAACATCAATCACACAATGAATCACTGAGGGAGGGCTCATGGATTCATCTGCTATGACTAAAGGAAAGAAAATTACCAAGGTAAGAATCTAATTTTCCCTACCTTGTCATCAAGCAGATGAATCCATTACGAATGGGATGTATCAAAGCAATCCCTAGATAGGGTGGGAACAAGCCACACCACGCGCCAGCACTTGTGCTCCAAAATGCGCATCTCTCCTAGCCGCCACATCCAGCCTGTAATGTCAGGCAAAAGAGAGCTTAGAAGCCCATATCGCTGCACTGCATATCTCTTGCAGAGAGAGTGCTCCAGTTTCAGCCCAAGAAGAGGAAATCGCTCTTGTGGAATGTGCCTTGAAGGCTTCAGGCGGAGGCCGGCCAGACAGCAGATAGGCTGAAAAAATAGCTTCCTTGAGCCAACGGGCTATAGTGGCTTTAGACGCTGGAGACCCTCTGCGCGGACCTGATAACAGGACAAAAAGATGATCAGAGGTCCTAAAAGCATTTGACATGCGCAGATACTGCAACAGAGCCCTTCGCACATCTAGGAGGTGCAATTGCCCAAAGGCTTCCGGAAACTCCTCCCTGGAAAAGGAGGGCAGGAAAATAGGCTGGTTTAGGTGTAACGTTGAAACCACCTTAGGCAGGAAGGAAGGAAGGCACCGTATGTACCGTAACTCCGGACTCTGAGAATTGCAGAAAAGGGTCTCGACAGGACAGCGCCTGGAGCTCAGACATCCGTCTCGACGAAGTAATGGCCACCAAAAAGACCGTCTTTAGGGTCATATCCTTCTCTGAAGCTCGCCATAGTGGCTCGAAGGGCGAACACTGAAGGGCTTTTAAAACTAACCCCAGGTTCCAGGCTGGACACAGAGCCGACACGGGAGGACGGAGCCAAAGCACCCCTCTAAGAACCCGTGCCAAATCCGGATAAGCAGCCAGGGAGAGGCCAGTGACCTTCCCTCGAAAACATGCTAAGGCTGCCACTTGAACACGCAGGGAATTATAGGCAAGGCCTTTTTGTAAACCATCCTGCAAAAAGTCAAGTATCGGCGAGACAGAAGCCCACATGGGTGTAATCGCTTTAGCAGCACACCAAGCCTCAAATTGGCGCCAAATCCAGGCATAAATCACGGAACTGGAACGCTTGCGGGCCTGTAGGAGAGTGGAAATGACTTTACTGGAATAACCCGTGTCTCTCAATAGCCATGCCGTAAGACCAAAGCGGCAGGCATCCTCCATGGTCACCGGTCCCTGTGACAACAGATTCGGTACCAGAGGCAAAAGAAGAGGAGCCTCTACCAGCATCCGCATACCACGGCCTCCTGGGCCAATCCGGGGCAATGAGAACCACCTCTCCTTGATGTAGCTGAATCCGCAGGAGTACTTGCCCTATCAAGGGCCACGGAGGGAACACATACAGGAGGCCCTGAGGCCAGGGTTGAGCCAAGGCATCCAACCCCGCCGAGCGAGGATCTCTCTGTCTGCTGTAAAAGCACAGGACTTTGGCCTTTGCGCCTGAGGCCATAAGATCCGCTACGGGCGTCCCCCACTTGGCACAGATCTGAAGAAACACTTCGTCTGCCAGTTCCCACTCCGCTGGGTCGATTTGATGCCTGCTTAGATAATCGGCTTGCACGTTGCTCTGACCTGCAATGTGAGCTGCTGACAAACTGCAGATGTAGCTCGGCCCAGTGGCAAATCTGCGCGGCCTGTGCTCTGCACTGAGTGCCGCCTTGTCAATTTATGTAGGCCACTGCTGTCGTGTTGTCCGACAGAACTCTGACAGCCAATCCTTCCAGGGTCGAGTGAAAAGCCAGAAGAGCTTGGAAAATCGCTTTCAACTCCAAGCGATTGATGGACCACTCCGACGACTCGGGTGTCCAGAGACCCTGGGCATGCCTTCCCCGGCAATGTGCACCTCAGCCCTTCAGGCTGGCATCTGTTACCACCAGGCACCAATCGGGGAGTGCTAGTGGCATTCCTCGCCGCAGCATGCTGTCTGAGAGCCACCACTCCATACTGAGTCGGGCCGCAGGGAGCCACGTGAGTCTGCACTGATAATCCTGAGAAATTAGAGACCATTGTTGAAGCAGGGAGCACTGCCGAAGTCTCAGGTGCGCTCTTGCCCAGGGCACCACTTCCAAGGTGGCCGTCATCGACCCTAACAGCTGGACAATGTCCCAAGCGCGGGGGCGAGGCATCCTAAGGAGCAGACGGACCTGGTTCTGAAGCTTGCACCGCCTTTGCTCGGGGAGAAAAACAAACCCCGAAGCTGTGTCGAACCGGACCCCCAAATATTCTAGAGATTGAGAGGGGGTCAGGTGACTTTTGGCCATATTGACGACCCAGCCCAGAGATTGAAGTACTGAGACCACTCTGGCTGTTACTTGATGACTCTCCTCTGTCGAGTCCGCTCTGATGAGCCAGTCGTCTAGGTATGGGTGAACCCGAATACCCTCTTGCCTGAGAAAAGCAGCTACTACCACCATTACCTTGGAAAAGCTTTGGGGAGCTGTGGCGAGGCCAAAAGGCAAGGCCCGAAACTGGAAATGTTTTCCCATCACCGCAAACCAAAGAAACCTTTGGTGTGGGGGCCAAATAGGAATGTGTAAGTAAGCTTCTTTCAGGTCCAGAGACGTGAGAAACTCTCCTGGATGTACCGCCGCAATGACGGAGCGCAGGGTTTCCATGTGAAAATGCTGCACTCTTAGAGACTTGTTGACTTCTTTTAAGTCGAGGATGGGCCGAAAAGACCCACCTTTTTGCGGCACCACAAAGTAAATGGAGTAACGGCCGGAGCCGTGTTCGGCGGGAGGCACCGAGGACACCACCCCTAGGTGAATCAAGCCTTGCAAGGACTCCTCTACCGCCGCCCGTTTGACGGCAGAACCGTATCGGGACTCCACAAACAAGTCTCTCACCGGGGCATTGAATTCTATTCTGTAGCCATCTCTGATCAGATCCAAAACCCACTGATCTGAGGAAATCTTGACCCACTCCTTGAGAAAGAGGGCAAGCCGTCCTCCTATTGCAGGAATCGAGGAGAGGGCTGGCGCAACATCATTGAGAGGGTCGCCCTTGAACTCCAAGCCTTGAGCCGGTCGCTGCGGAACATTTCTCCGAGCGAAAGGAGTTCCTCTGCTGAAAGCGGGCATGAGAAGTGAACCCAGCAGAATGCCCCGGGCGGTACCTTCTAGCTTCACGGAAGCGAGGTCTGTAAGAGGAGGGAACCGCCTGACCCTTGGAGAGAGGCCTCGGCCTATCCTCGGGTAAGCGCTGGGGTTTAGCATCCCCCAGGCCTTTAACAATTTTCTCCAACTCCTCACCAAATAGGAGAAGGCCTTGGAAGGGCAACTTCACCAACCTTTGCTTAGAGGCCATGTCAGCCGCCCAATGCCGTAGCCATAAAAGGCGGCGAGCCGCCACCGCCACAGCCATCTGTTTAGCCGAAGCTCTGACCAGATCATAAAGGGCGTCAGCCAAGAAAGACAAGGCCGACTCCATCCGCGGTGCCACCTCAGTAAGGGGTACCGCTCCATCCCCGGGCTGTTCCACTGCCTGCTGCAACCAAGCGAGGCAGGCTAGGGCAGCATAGCAGCTGCATGCAGACACCCATAAGGATAGGCCTGAAATTTCAAAAGACCGTTTCAGAGCTGATTCCAGGCGTCAGTCCTGCATGTCCTTCAGGGCGATTCCTCCTTCAACTAGGAGGGTAGTCCTCTTTGTCACAGCCGTGACTAGTGCATCCACTTTAGGTACTGCTAGGCGTGCCAAATGCTCCTCACTTAGAGGGTATAATTGCCCCACTGCCCTGGCGACTTTCAAAGGCCCCTCGGGGTCAGCCCATTGAGCCGAAATAAGCTCTTGGATAGAGTAATGCAAAGGAAAGGCTCGAGCAGGCTTCTTAGTACTTGCCATCCTTGGATTACCAGAGGAGGCTTCGCCACTCCCAGGATCTTCAACAGAGAGGACCTGCAAGGCATCAGAAATAAGCGCTGGCAGCTCGTCGCGCTGGAAAATCCTCACCGCAGAAAGATCATCTGGATCTGGTGGCAATCCTGCACCTTCCTGTGGCTCTTCAGACCACGAGGGCCTGCCAGACCCCTCAGAATCCTCACATCCCAACCATGGGGGGGGGGGGGGGGGGGTGTGCGCCACTCTCTGAAGGAGAATTAACCCTTCTGCGCTTGTCTTGCGGCCAGCTGTCAGGGGAAAACGCGCCTGACGGCAATCCGAGCCCACGCTCCACTGGAGGGGGAACAGTTAGCAGGGCAGAACGAGACCCCTGCAGGAGAGCTCTTTTTAACATGAAAGCTTTATGCAGCAGCAGCAGCAACACAAACTCAGGAGAGAAGGGCTCACCCTGGCCTTCCGGTTCCAGCCCAGGGATAGAAGCTCACCTGTTAGCCTCCACACGAGGCTCCCATCCAGTTTCAAACCCCTCTGCATCTGCAGGGTTCGCCTCATGCGGTGCGTCCAAAATGGCGCCCGCTGCCAGCTCCACTGAACGGGAAGAAACCGCTCGCCATGCTCGTGCCGGCCCTGACGTCCGAAGAGCACAATTTACAGGGCCCCACTGCGGGTCTGCGCTTGCCACAACGGGAACAGCGCTTAACAACCTCCGCAGCCATCGCCGAAAATGGCGGAAAATTAATAATGGCGGATTCGCACCAAAAACGTCCCAATCGCAGGCCCTCCCCGGGGGAGCTACAAAACGCTCTTACCTCACCAGACCGAGTCCCAGAGCTCCGGTCACACTGCACAATCAGAAGAAAACCTCTTTTCTGGAATCACAGCGCCAAAGCACAACACAACTTTTTTTTTTTTTTAACGCTGTGAGGAAAGTTAGAGGCAACAGCAATAAAGGCAAATTTCCAACTCCGGAGGATCAGTAGAATGGGAAAGGCAGGGAAAGGACGAACCAATGTGCCTGAATCCACAAAGGAGAGTGTGGGAAAAGACAGGGACAGGGCAAACCTATGTGTCTGCATCCACATCGGGGGCCGGGTAAGGCATGGAAAGGGCGAACCTATGTGCCTTTAAAGTGGAGCTGCAATAGCCCCCAACACCCCTGCTACCACTGGTCAAAGCACAGGAGCCACCCCAGGCAGGTTTTTTGAAGGAGCTGAATAAGCTGCGACCACCCTGCTGGGGAGATAGAGAATACTGGAGAGGCAGATGGAGCTAGCTGGCCATGAGGCACTATGGTTTTTCAGTGCTCTCTATCTCCTCCTGCTGGTTGATGGACACAACCCATTCGTAATGGATTCATCTGCTTGATGACAAGGAGTGTTCAATTCTGGTTGCCGCATCTCAAAAAAGATATAGTAGAACTGGAAAAGGTGCAGCGAAGGGTGACAAAAATGATAGCGGGGATGGGACGACTTCCCTATGAAGAAAGACTAAGGAGGCTAGGGCTTTTCAGCTTGAAGAAGAGATGGCTGAGGGGAGACATGATAGAGGTATATAAAATAATGAGTGGAGTGGAACAGCTGGATGTAAAGCGTCTGTTCACGCTTTCCAAAAATACTAGGACTAGGGGGCATGCGATGAAACTAGTGTAGTAAATTTAAAACAAATAGGAGAAAATCTTTCTTCACCCAACGCGTAATTAAACTCTGGAATTCGTTGCCGGAGAACGTAGTGAAGGCGGTTAGCATGGCAGAGTTTAAAAAGGGGTTGGACGGTTTCCTAAAGGACAAGTCCACAGTGCGCTACTAAATGGACTTGGGAAAAATCCACAATTTCGGGAATAACTTGTATAAAATGTTTGTACGCTTGGGTAGCTTGCCAGGTGCCCTTGACCTGGATTGGCCGCTGTTGGGGACAGGATGCTGGGCTTGATGGACCTTTGGTCTTTTCCCAGTATGGCATTACTTATGTACTTATGCAGCCCGGAACAGAAACTAATGGGTCTAGGAGAGTGCAGCTTGATTCTTGACTCCAAATTCTGCAGAACTGTCTGACTAAACTGGCTGTCATGTCAGGTATCCTGTTCAAGGCAGTAGCGAGATGTGCACATGTGGACTGAAGACCACACTGCAGCTTTGCAAACCTCTTCAATGGAGGCTGGCCGCAAGTAAGCAATCGATGCAGCCTTGGCTATGACATTGTGAGACGTGAGATTTCCTCCAAAGTGAGCCCAGCCTGTGCGTTAAGTGAGAGAAATGTGGTCTGCTAGCCAACTGGATAAAGGGCTAGTTTCCTGTATGTCCCTATTCTTGAACAGAACTGAAGAACCTTCCTGTTCAAAGGATATGCAAACTGATATATCGTGAACGTTCCGCACTCATGGAATATTTGGTTTGCTACTTTTTTGTCCAGGGACCACTCATATGATTGTAAGACTTGACTCATATGTCTCTCAGGTAGATGTGACAATGTAATCCTGAGTAAAATGGCCCATTTTCACATCCTAAACTTTCCGAACACAGGAGCTTTAAACATGCCACATCACACTTTGTTCACGCAGTACAGAGAGCAACTTGACTGTGTAGATTAGGATTATTTTGTTGGATAGCAAATCTCCCTTAGGTCTAGGAAGTTTACAGCAAACCCTAGGTGTGGAACCTTCTGTTAAGAGCTTCCCAGCTTAGTTTGGGTGTGTTTGTGGTTAGGACAATCAACCTGAGAGATCTGGATTAAGATACCCCTGGCCAGTTCTGAATGGATTAGCCACCAAAATAAGAGTCTCCGAGCTACAGAATGACTCGGAAAAACATCCTGAGAAGCCAGAGTCCACTGTAAACAAGGTTGACTGGATTAATTTACCAAAAAAAGAAATTACACCCTGCTACATCTAAAATTTAGGGCTGCATTTTAATTGCAATTAACTCTGATTAATGCATTAATCACTAATCACCAGTTAAAAAATCACACTGTCTCCTCCAAAACGTCCCTTCTACTCCCAACCCTGTCCTTGGCAGAATCCAATACCTCTCTCCCAATCCGTGATTCAGCAACACCTACCCCCAGTGCCAGTCTACCTTAAAGGTGGACATCTGTTGATCCTTGGTAGCGCAGTGTTGCACAAATGCTGCCAGCAGTCCAATCCTAAGTTTTCCCTCTGACCTGTTCCACCCATACAAAAACAATAAGTGATATAAGAGGAGGCAGGCCAGGCCAGAGGGAAAACTTCAGAATAGGCTGCAGGCAACATTTGTGCAATGCTGCCATTTCCAGACACCAAAAGATGGTAGAACGGCAGGGTGGGGTTGGGGGGGGGGGGGAGATTGAGAAGGGGATAGAGTGGAGGAGTGGCTTAGTGGTTAGGGTGGTGGACTTTGGTCCTGGGGAACTGAGGAACTGAGTTCGATTCCCACTTCAGGCACAGACAGCTCCTTGTGACTTAACCCTCCATTGCCCCATGTAAGCCGCATTGAGCCTGCCAGGAGTGGGAAAGCGCGGGGTACAAATGTAACAAAAATAAAAAATAAACCCCAGATACTTGGAGGGGAATGAGCTGCAGATCCGCGAGCAGAACTAGAGGGGCCACTGATGGAAGCTATAGTGGAAGGAGTGAGCTCCAGTAGCCACAAGAAGAGCTTGGTGCTGCTCACCACCAAGTTTGTGTCCATGCTCATAGGACTGGAGAGAGAGAGAGAGAGAGAGAGAGAGAGACGGAGAGAGATAATGGACCCCAGGATAATGGACCTGGAAGAAGAGGAGATGGAGGAAAGGAAGAGAAAAGGGAGAGATGTTGGATCTCGGGGTAAGAGGGAGGAAGATTATCAGTCCTTTAGGGACGGGAAGGGGTATGAGATTTGATAAACCACCTTACAATCAAAGTAGTTTACGTATTATATACAGGTACTTATTTTATACCTCTGGCAACTGAGGGTTAAGTGACTTGCCCAGAATCACAAACAGCTCAGTCGGGGAAAAATATAATCAGGGAAATAAATAAAACACTCTAATTATGTGATTAACCGCAATTAAAAAAATGTTAATCAACATGCAGCCCTACTAAAAGTCAAAGCAGTTACAAATGCCTTGAATAAAACTCTTCAAAAAGGGCTGTTAACAAAGCCCAATACATTTAAATTGATTGATATACAAAACAGCACAAGAAACCAGGAAAAGACTAAAGTACATTTAAACTTGTCAAGAAAGTTACGTGTACGCCTGAAATCAAAATGTGCTCAAATTATCCAGACAGGGAAGCACGTGCACCTTTGCTTTATGCACAACTAGACATGTGGAAAGTAATTTCAGAACAGGGAACCTAAGGAGGGAAGGACAATATATATATACCTGTGCTTTCATAAAAATAGCCTACCTGAAAGCTCCCTCAGAAAAGACATCTTCTTCAAGGCTGGTGTACGTTTGTGCATGTATGTCCTAGTAGGAATCTTGGCATATGCATGTGTTTTATAAAATATACACTTAAACGCCAATCCAACACCTATATGTATATCACATAAAATATCAGCACTGTTTTTTGAGCAGCTACTCATGTGTATATATGCTCAGGCAATGTTATAAGCACTTATATGAGTGTGTAAGACCCTATTCTACACTCACTAATAAAATTACTCTTTGTTAATTCTAAGGTTTTTGATGCTAGGATGAAGGGCAATATGCAGTACTGGAAGTAATGTCTTCCTGTTAAAAAGACTAGCTACTGCTTGTGATTTGAACATAGCTCTATTTGGATACGAGCTTCCTTTAGATTCAGAAATCACAGCCAGTCTCCGTTTTGTTGAAAAGAGACTGAAGGTGCCCAGGAAAAGCGAAGATACTTACCTATAGCAGGTATTCTCCGAGGACAGCAGGCCGATTATTCTAACATGTGGGTCGACGTCTGCGTCGGCCCGGGAACCGGCATTTTGTCATTGGAAGAGGAAAAAAAAAAAAAAAAACTTTGCTACAGTCTTCTGGTGCACTTGCAGAGCACACTGCGTATGTGCAGACTAACTTCCCGCCCGCCGAGCGTACCTCAGTTAAATCAAAAAGCATAACAAATAACAATAACTCCAAAGGGGAAGTGGGAGGGATTGAGAGAATAAATCAGCCTGCTGTCCTCGGAGAACACCTGCTACAGGTAAGTATCTTCGCTTTCTCAGAGGACAAGCAGGCTGCTTATTCTCACATGTGGGGTATCCCTAGTATCCAGGCTCACTCAAAACAATAAACATTGGTCAACTGGACCTCGCAATGGTGAGGCCATAACGAAGATTGACCTGAAACTATATACAGCTGAGAGTGCAGCCTGGAACAGAATAAAACGGGCCTAGGTGGGTGGAGTTGGATTCTAAACCCCAAACAGATTCTGCAGCACCGACTGCCCAAACCGACTGTCGCGTCGGGTATCCTGCTGAAGTCAGTAGTGAGATGTGAATGTGTGGACTGATGACCACGTTGCAGCCTTGCAAATCTCTTCAATGGAGGCTGGCAGGCGTAAACAACAGTTTGTCCATGAGTCTGAGCAGGGTAATGCAACTTCACGAGTGGTCACTAAATATGGGCATTGCCCACAAGATCTTCCAGGTGTGGGGCACCTCCTCGATGGATCTTTTTGCCACTCAGATCAATCACAAGGTCCCTCAGTTCTGTTCCAGGCCCACGCCAGACTAGCGTCAGATGCCTTTCTCTTACACTGGGAAACAGGCCTTCTTCTGTGCGTATCCTCCCATACCTCTAGAAGGGAAGACTTTACAGAAACTCAAGCAAGACCGCAAAACCATGATCCTGACTGTACCCTACTGGCCGCGTCAGATTTGGTTCCATCTTCTTCTGGAGTTGTCCTCCGAAGATGGAGATTGGACTGTTTTCCAACCCTCATCACTCAGAACGAGGGGTCACTTCTACATCCCAACCTCCGGTCTCTGGCTCTCACAGCCTGGATGTTGGGAGTTTAGAATTTGGCTTCTTGGGTCTTTCAGAGGGTGTCTCCCAAGGTTTGCTTCCAGAAAAGATTCCACAAAAAGGTGTTAATTTTTCAAATGGAGGAGGTTTGCAGTCTGCTGTGACAGCAAGGCCCTAGATACTCTCTCTTGTCCTTCACTGACCCTGCTTGAATAACTTCTACACTTTTCACAGTCTGATCTCAAAACCAACTCCGTAAGGGTTCACCTCAGTGCAATTAGTGCCTATCATCGCCGTGTGTAGAGGGTAAGCCTGGACAGCCTTTAGCTGTTCGCTTCAAGAGAGGTTTGCTTTTGTCAAAGCCCCATCAAACCTCCACCAGTGTCATGGGTTCTCAACATCATTCTCACCCAGCTGATGAAAGCTCCTTTTGAGCCTCTGAATTCCTGCCATCTGAAGTACTTGATCTGGAAGGTCATTTTCTTGGTGGCTGTTACTTGTAGCATCTGTGAGCTTCAGACCCTGGTTTCATCACAACACACACCCTAAGTTCCTTCCGAAGGTGGTGTCAGAGTTCCATCTGAATCAGTCAATTGTCTTGTCAACATTTTTTCCCCGACCTCATGCCCACCCTGGTGAGAACAGCTTGCAATCCTTGGACAGCAAGAGCTGTGACGGGCGTGCCTAAAGCCACATCTGGACAGCTTCTTGACACAGCGGGCGAGATCCGGTGTCCCCCTGCTTGTTGGTGCAGTACATCACAACCTGATTGTCTGTTTGAATCAAGATAATTTGGTTGTACAGCCGGTCTCTGAAAGCCTTCAGAGCGTTCCAGATCGCTCGTAGTTCCAGAAGGTTGATCTGAAGACCTTTTTCCTGAAAGGACCAGGCTCCATAAGTGTGACACCCATCTACATGAACTCCCCACCCCAGGAGGGATGCATCCGTCATCAGCACTTTTTGTGGCTGAGGAATTTGGAATGGTTGCCCCATGGTCAAATTGAATCGGATCGTCCACCACTGAAGAGAATTCCGAAAGTCGGTGGACAGTTGGATCACATCCACTAGATCCCCTGGAGCTTGATACCACTGAGAAGCTAGGGTCCATTGAGCTGATCTCATATGTAGACGTGCCATGGAAGTTACATGAACTGTAGAGGCCACGTGTCCCAGAAGTCTCAACATCTGCCGAGCTGTGATCTGCTGAGATGCTCGAACTATGGACACCAGGGACAGGAGGTTCTCTGCCCTTGTCTCGGGGAGATAAGCTCGAGCTGTCTTCATGTCCAGCAGCGCTCCAATGAACTCCAATTTTTGAACAGGACAGAGATGGGACTTGGAGTAATTTATTACGAACCCCAGTAGCTCTAGAACCTGAATAGTCATTTGCATGGACTCCAGAGCACTCTCCTCCGAGGTGTTTTTCACCAGCCAATCGTTGAGATAAGGAAATACATGCACTTCCAGTCTGCGCAGCGACGCTGTGACTACCACTAGACACTCTGCAAATACTCTGTGAGCTGGAAGTATGGGGATGTGAGTGTAAGCATCCTTTAAGTCCAGAGAGCATAGTCAGTTGTTTTCCTGAATCATGGGAAGAAGGGTGCCCAGGGAAACCATCCTGAACTTTTCTCGGACTAGGAACTTGTTCAAGGCCCTTAGGTCTAGGATGGGGTACATACCCCTGTTTTCTTTTGCACAAGGAAGTACCTGGAATAGAATCCCAGCCCTTCTTCCCCTGGTGGGATGGATTTGACCGCATGGGACTTTAGAAGGGCGGAGAGTTCCTCTGCAAGTACCTGCCTGTGCTGGGAGCTGTAAGAATGAGCTCCCAGTGGGCAATTTGGAGGTTTGGATTCCAGATTGAGGGGGTGTATCCTAACCGGACTATTTGAAGAACCCACCGGTCGGAGGTTACGAGAGACCATCTTTGGTAAAAAAAAAAACCCATTAACCTCCCTCCAACCGGCAAGTCGTCTGGTACGGACACTTTTACTATGGCTGTGCTTTGCTGGAGCCAGCCAAAAGCCCGTCCCTTGTTTTTTGCTGGGGAGCAGCAGGGTCCTTAGGCGCACGTTGTTGATGAGAACGAGCAAGCTGGGGCTGAGCCTGGGTAGGCTGCCGAGAAGCCGGAGTATACCTACACCTAGCATAGGACTAGGGAGAACTCCGTTTCCCCTCAAAAAAAACCTCCTGGATGAGGAGGTAGTAGCAGAAGGCGCCTAGTGAGAGAGAGAATCCAAAGCATCATCGTGCTTCTTGATCTGGTCAACAAGATCCTCTACTTTTTCACCAAAAAAATTATCCTCCCAGCAAGAAACATCCGCTGCTGGTCCAAATTATCCAGGTCAGAGACATGCAGCCATGAGAGTATGCACATCACTATACCCTGAGCAGCGATTCTAGATGCCACATCAAAAGAGTCATAAGTGCCCCTGGCCAGGAATTTTCAACACGCCTTCTGCTGCCTGACCACCTGGCGAAAAGGCTCAGCCTGCTCCGGAGTGAGGGTATCGACCAAACTAGACAGTTGTCTCACCGAATTCCACAAGTGTACGCTCGTGAAGAGCTGGTAGGACCGGATTCGGGCGGCGAGCATAGTGGCCTGATATGTGTTCCTCCCAAAAGAGTCCAAGGTCCTAGCTTCTCTGCCTGGGGGCGTCGAGGCATAATCCCTAGTACTCCTGAGAGCGGAGTCCACCACCATGAAATTGTGGAGTAACTGAGACCTCATCAATCCAGGTTCACCGTGGATCTGATACTGGGAATCAGCTTTCTTCGGGATCACGGCACCAGAGGGAACAACCAGTTCTGCGTAAGGACTTCTTTCAGTACCTTATGCAGAGAAGCCATCACAACCTCCTTAGGTGGAGAGGGATAGTCCAGGACCTCGAGCATCTCAGCCCTGGGCTTATCCTCCACCTCCATAGGGAAAGGAATAGCCGTAGCCATTTCCTGGACAAAAGATGTAAAGGAAAGACTCTCAAGAGGAGACAGTCTCCTTTCAGGTGGAGGGGAAGGTTCAGAGGGAATCCCATACGACTCATCAGAAGAAAAGTATTTGAGATCTCCTTCTGACTCCCACGAACGCTCCTCTTCAGTATCGGATAGTACCTACCCTAAGGGAACTCTGAGCCTGAGCCTTGATATTTATTTAGATACTTATATATTATTCCGAACATACTTGAGTTAAAAACCCTTCAACTGCATCAGTCTAACAGGGAAGAGAATTCCTCTAAAAGGTAAATCCTAATATAAGGCTGCTAACTGGATCCAGATTTGCAGGACAGGGTTGAGCCAATCCTGGGCTTACCCCAGTGCATGCTGGGACTTGTAATCTTGCTTTTCTTAGGAAATGCAATGAGGAAATTATAACTACAAGTTGCTCCTTTTTATGCTGGTTCCTATCCAAAAATGTCTGCCGGAACTTCCCATGTCAGTTTCAAGAGGCTGCCGCAGGAAGTTCTGGCAACCATTCAGCTGAGGAACCAGTGGGGGGCAAGAGCACTGGGGATCGCTGTTGCCCAGAAGAGGCCACTAGACCACCGGGGCATATAAAGGTAGAACCAGGGCCTACATATAGTTGGGAAGCCTTGGGGGGGGGGGGGGGGGGGTAGAATTTGTTTTAGCCTAAAATGCACTGGCATTTTTCGCTGAAACACGAACCTGGATTCTGAATCAGATTACATGCTAAAACCAAAACTCAGTATGTCTCTAGTTAAAATCTGTGGACTTAAATTGGGCGTGGATGTTTTAAAAATATGGAAGTCCAAACCAGATGTATTCCACATATTTAAAAAGGTGGAAAGAGCAGCAAACGACAGTCAGCATGGTTAAAAGGTGAAGTGAAAGAGGATATTAGAGCCAAAACAGCACCCTTCAAAGAATGGAAAAAGAATCAGAACAAAAAAAAATAAGAAGCAACATAAGCACTGTCAAGCTAGATACAAAGCACTGATAAAGAAGGCTAAAAGAGAATATGAAGAAAAATTTGCCAAGACAAAAAAAAAACCCAACAAAACAAAAACTCATAGTAACATTTTTCAGGTACATCAGAAGCAGAAAGCCTGTGAGGAAATCCATGAAGGAGCAAAAGGGGCACTCAGGGAGGACAAGGCCATAGCAGAGAGATTGAATGAATTCTCTGCTTCGGTCTTTATGGAAGAAGATATGATATCTACCTGTATCGGAAATTATTTTCAAGGGTGACAATGCGGAGGAACTGAAAGAAATCTCTTGAACCTGGAAGATATACTGAACCAAACTGACAAGTTAAAGAGTGATAAATCACCTAGACCAGATGGCATACACCCCAGGGTACTGAAGAAACTCTAACATGAAATTGTTGATCTGTTAGTGGTCCTAAATTTGTCATTAAAATCATCCATAGTACCTGAAGTTTGGAGGGTGGCCAATGTAACGCTGATTTTTAAAAAGGGTTCCAGGGGTGATCTAGGAAATTACAGACCAGTACGCCTGATTTCAGTGCAAGGAAATATAGAGAAAACTATTAAACAGAATAAAATTACGGAACACATAGACAAACATGGTTTAATGGGACAGAGTCAGCATGGGTTCAGACAACTGCCTCACCAATTTGCTTCATTTCTTTGAAGGAATAAATAAACATGTGGATATACATGAGCCGGTTGATGTAGTGTATCTGGATTTTCAGAAAGCTTTTGACAAAGTTCCTCATGAGAGACTCCTAAAAAAATTAAAAAGTCATGGGATAGGAGACAATGTCTTTCTGTGGATTAAGAATTGGTTATTGGACAGGACGGGACCAGGGAGAAGGGGCTAAGAGAGGGAGTTTTGGAGGGGAGGGGAGGGGAGGGGAGGGGGAAGTCACGTGTACTAATAGGCACAGCGGGGAGGGAGGGCAGGGAGAAGAGAACAAGGGAAAAGTCAGTAGTCATTTACTTGGTAGGTTGATTAAGCTTGATGTTTTTTGTTATTGTTTGGGAGTGGGGGGGGGGGGGGGGTTCCACACGGTAGGCCACCAGAGTGGAAGGAGATGGGTCGGAGAGCTGCTGGCTGGGACAGCTCTTGGGCAACTAAAATACAATGGAGCTGGAACAAATTAGGTTGGGTATTATATTATGAAAAAGGTTAAATTTATATCTTGGAATGTCAACAGAGTGTCCTCACCTATTAAGACGAAAAAAATAATGCGGGAGTTGAATAGGCATGGGGCAGACATTGCATTTTTGCAGGAGACTCACTTATCAACAGCTGAACATTTAAAGTTTGGGTGCTGGTGGATGGATCAGATTGCGGAAGTGCCGGCCATGGGGTGTAAAGCAGGGTTGTTGGTGCTGATGTGGAAGAGGCTAGACTTAGTTGTGCAGCAGACATGGAAAGATTTTTGATACTCCAAGTGCTTAACAAAAAATCACTATTGCTATGCAATGTATATGGGCCTAATAAATATAATCATAAGTGGGTGAGGGGACTGGTCAGCAAAATATCAGGCATGGGGGAATTGCCTTTGATGCTAGATCTCAATATGGTGCATGATGCCTCACTGGACAGATCCAGAGAGGAAGCAAGGGGCGAGCATATATCAGATAAAGGTATTACATCAGGGTTGGAGCTGTTGGATGGGGAGCATTGCACCCCACAGAGAGGGACTACACCCATCTATGTAGAGCCCATGAAACACAATCTAGGATAGATTACTGGCTACTCTCTAGCAGATTGTTTTCACAAGTGGGAGAGGCAGAAATAGGACCATACGGTTTATCAGACCATGCATTCGTGTGGTGCTCCTTAGAGTATGGGGAAAAGGGTGGTCAGTAATTTGTGTGGCGCTTCCCTCAGAAATTATATAGGGATCCTTTGTTTAGGGAGCATCTCTTGAAGAAGTGGGAGGAATACCAATTTCATAATGAAGAATTTAAGCAGCAGACAATACTGTTTTGGGAGGCGGCCAAGGCTGTACTGCGGGTGAGATAATTGCATAACCCTCATTTAAAAAGAAAGCAAGAGATAGAGAAATACTATGTTTAGAAGAACAAGTGGGCAAAATTAGAGTCCAATGTGGGAAATGTCCTACACCCAAGGGGCGTAGTCTCTTGCTCGCGCTTCAGACAACTCTAAATGAGCTGTTACATGAAAGAGCAATGAAGTCAGTTAAATATTATCAATATCAGTTATTTCTGCATGGAAATAAAGCAGTGAAACTTTTATCACATCTGATAAGGCGAGCTGGGGGTTCACGTACCATAGTCCAAATAGAAAAAGATGGGGGTGGGTTGGTGAGAACGGACCGAGAAATAGCTACGGTGTTTCGACACTACTACCAACAGCTATATGGGAGGCCGGCAGATGAGCCAATGGAAGGGAACTTCTACTTAGATAATCTGCATTTGCCCACATTGAGTGAAAGGGAAGTTCATAAACTTAATAGACCTATAATGACAGAGGAAGTAGGCCTAGCCATCAAGCAGAGTGCTTTCTTTAAGGCACCAGGACCAGATGGCTTTAGAGCTGAATTCTATAAATTGCTATCCCCCTCAATCCTGCCTACGTTGCAATCCTACTTCTTACAATTTGTAATAGACAGAAAGATCCCGCAATCACTCCAACTGGCTCAGATAGTGCTGCTGCTGAAACCAGGAAGGGATACGGAAAAGCCCTCTTCATATAGGCCGATCTCGCTGCTGAACGTAGAAATAAAACTTTTTGCAAAGGTTCTGGCCGACACTAATTTCAGAGCAGCAAGTGGGATTTGTGGCTGGGCGCACGGTAGCGCAGAATGCAAGATGGCTGTTTATTTCAATGGAATATGTGGAAAAAGTGAAGGTACCTTCATTATTGGTAAGCTTCGATGCTGAAAAAGCATTCGATCTAGTGTATTGGGAGTTTCTTTTTACGGTTCTAAGGAAATATGGATTTTCGGGTTTTTTCTTAGAGGTGCTGCAGGTGCTATATAGATCACCCAGAGCTAGGATCCAGGTCAATGGAGTAATATCCTCGGAGTTTGAAATACAACGTGGGACTAGGCAGGGTTGTCCATTGTCACCCATGCTTTTTATTTTAACGATGGACCCCCCTGATTAGAGAAATAATGAACAATCCGGACATCAAAGGAGTAGAGAGAGGATCTTATATTTTTAAGATCTCGGCATTTGCGGATGATTTGTTGGAACATATAGTGGACTCTCAGGTTTCGTTCCCGACGTTAATGGAGTGCTTTGAAGAGTATGAGGATTACTCTGGGTTCAAACTGAACTTAGATAAATATATAGCAATGCCTATGGAGTCAGTAGGGAAGGCAAGTTGGTTGGGCTCTTTCCCGGTAAAATGGGAGTCAGTTTCGTTCCGGTATCTAGGTATTCAATTACCCCGTTGTACGAGGATGCTGTATAGAGCAAATATAGGTATCTTGTTGGATCATTGTAAATCTACTTTAGCAAACTGGCAACATCTCCCTCTCTCAATATGTGGTAGAGTTCACTTGTTCAATATGGTGCTCTTTCCAAAATGGGTATACATTATACAACTGTTACCAATTAGAATGTTGAAGAAAGATCTTAGGAGTTTACAGAAGATGATCTCCTTTTTTTGTTGGGGAGGCAAGAAGCTAAGAATGCAGTTTAAACATTTGTTGGGAGCATGGAAGTTCGGAGGGTTAGGTGTTCCGGACTTATCTCTATATAACTATGCCTGTTTGCTTCGGCACCTGGGAGCCTGGACACTGGAAGAGTGTAGATATACACCTAGAGATTATGAAGCGGCATTTTACTCCCCATGGAATGTGAACTCTCTATTACATTGCTCACAGGGCTCACTCCCGGGATGGTTGCGGAAGAGCATGGTATAAAGAACACTGCGTCAGACGGGAAAATTAGGTTCTTACCTTGGTAATTTTCTTTCCTTTAGTCAAAGCAGATGAATCCATTACGAATGGGTTGTGTCCGCCTACCAGCAGGGGGAGATAGAGAACACTGAAAATCATAGTGCCTCTAGGACGGCTAGCTCCATCTGCCTCTCAGTATTTCGAAGCTTCCAAAGCAGTGTTAAACCCCAAAGTAGCATAACATGAACTTTCCTCACAGTGAACAAACGCCCCAGAACAGGAGCAATAACATAAAGGAGGGACGAACTCAACCTCCTGTAGTAGAACAGAACTCCTGAAGACTGTTTTCCAACTTCTGCCAATGAGGGAACATGTCTGCAGGAAAAACTGAACACAAAACAGAGTCAATCAGGGAGGGATCATGGATTCATCTGCTGTGACTAAAGGAAAGAAAATTACCAAGGTAAGAACCTAATTTTCCCTTCCTTGTCATCAGCAGCAGATTAATCCATTGCGAATGGGATGTATCAAAGCAATCCCTAGATAGGGCGGGAACAAGCCACACCACGCGCAAGCACTTGTGCTCCAAAAAGTGCGTCCCTCCTGGCCGCCACATCCAGTCTGTAATGACGGACAAAAGAGAGCTTAGAAGCCCAAGTAGCTGCACTACATATCTCTTGAAGAGAGAGTGCTCCCGTCTCAGCCCAAGAGGAAGAAATCGCTCTTGTGGAATATGCCTTAAAGGCGTCAGGCGGAGGCCGGCCAGATAGCAGATATGCAGAAAAAATGGCTTCCTTAAGCCAACGGGCTATAGTGGCTTTAGACACTGGAGAACCTCTGTGAGCACCTGACAACAATACAAAAAGGTGATCAGAGGTCCTGAAAGCATTAGACATCTGCAGATACTGCAACAGAGCTCTGTGTACATCCAGAAGGTGCAACTGGCCAAAAGATTCCGGAAACTCCTCCCTAGTAAAGGAGGGCAGATAAATAGGCTGGTTTAGGTGAAAAGGTGAAACGCTGAAACCACCTTAGGCAGGAAGGAAAGCACAGTACGTACCGTTACTCCGGACTCTGAGAATTGCAGAAATGAGTCTTGACAGCACAGCGCCTGGAGCTCAGACACCAGTCTTACCGATGTAATGGCCACCAAAAAGACTGTCTTTAGAGTCACATCCTTCTCCGAAGCTCGCCTCAGCGGCTCGAAGGGGAACACTGAAGAGCCTTTAATGCTAGCCCCAGGTTCCAAGCCAGACAAGGGGCCCGCACGGGAGGCCGGAGCCAAAGCACCCCTCTAAGAAACCATGCAGTGTCCGGATGCGCAGCCAGGGAGAGGCCAGCGACTTCCCCCCGAAAACATGCCAAGGCTGCCACTTGAACATGCAGGGAATTATAGGCCAAGGCCTTTTGTATACCATCCTGCAAAAAGTCAAGTATTGGCGAGACAGAAGCCCGCATGGGTGTGATCGCTTTAGAAACACACAAAGCCTCAAACTGGCGCCAGATCCGAGCATAGGCAACGGAAGTGGAACGCTTGCGGGCCTGCAAGAGAGTGGAGATGACCTTCTTAGAATAGCCCTTGTCTCTCAATTGCGCCCTCTCAACAGCCATGTCATAAGACCAAAGCGGCATGGATCCTCCATGGTCACCGGGCCCTGCGTCAACAGGTTCGTTACCAGAGGCAAAGGAAGGGGAGCCTCCACCAGCATCCGCCGGAGGTCCGCATACCACGGCCGCCTGGGCCAATCCGGGGCAATGAGGATCACCACTCCTTGATGCAACCGAATTCGCAGGAGTACTCGCCCTATTAAGGGCCAAGGAGGGAACACATACAGGAGGCCCGGGGGGCCAGGGTTGAGCCATGGCATCCAACCCCGCCGAGCGAGGATCTCTCCGTCTGCTGAAAAGGACGGGACTTTGGCATTTGTGCTTGAGGCCAATAAGATCCGCTACAGGCGTCCCCCACTTGGCACAGAGTTGAAGGAACACTTCATCTGCCAGTTCCCACTCCGCTGGGTCGATTTGATACCTGCTTAGAAAGTCGGCTTGCACGTTGCTCTGACCTGCTATGTGAGCCGTTGATAGAAGCTGCAGATGTAGCTCAGCCAGTGGCATACCTGAGCGGCCTTTGCGGCCAGTGTTTGACACTGAGTGCCGCTTTGTCGATTTATGTAGGCCACTGCTGTCATGTTGTCCAACAGAACTCTGACAGCCAGTCCCTCCAGAGTCTTGTGAAAGGCCAGAAGAGCCTGGAATATCGCTCTCAGTTCCAAGCGATTGATGGACCACCCCGTTTCCTCGGGTGTCCACAGACCCTGGGCATAGCTTCCCTGGTAATGTGCTCCCTAGCCCTTCAGGCTGTCATTCATTACCACCAGGCACCTTACTGAGTCGGGCCGCAGGGAGCCACGTGAGTGTGCGTTGATAATCCTGGGACATAGGAGACCATCGTTGAAGCAGGGCAATCTGCAGAGGTCTCATGTGCGCTCTCACCCATGGCACCACTTCCAAGGTGGCCATCATCGACCCCAACAGCTGGACAAAGTCCCAAGCTCGCGGGCGAGGCATCCTCAGGAGCAGAAGGACCTGATTCTGAAGCTTGCACTGCCTTTGCTCGGGGAGAAAGACAAATCCCGAGGCCGTGTTGAACCGGACCGCCAAATGTTCTAGAGATTGACAGAGGGTCAGGTGACTTTTGGGTATACTGACGACCCAGCCCAGAGATTGCAGTACTGAGACCACTCTGGCTGTTATATGACGACTCTCTTCTGCAGAGCCCGCTCTGATGAGCCAGTTGTCGAGGTATGGGTGAACCCGGATACCCTCTCGCCTGAGAAAAGCAGCTACTACCACCGTTACCTTGGAAAAGGTTCGGGGAGCTGTGGCGAGGCCAAAAGGCAAGGCCCGAAACCGGAAATGATTTCCCAACACCGCAAACCGGAGGAACTGTTGGTGCGGGGGCCATATAGGAATGTGCAAGTAAGCTTCTTTTAGGTCTAGAGACGTGAGGAATTCTCCTGACTGTACAACCGCAATGACGGAGCACAGGGTTTCCATGTGAAAATGCCGCACACTCTTAGTGATTCGTTGACTTTCTTTAAGTCGAGAATGGGCCGAAAGGACCTGCCTTTTCACGGCACCACAAAATAAATGGAGTAACGACCGCAGCCATGTTCGGCGGGAGGCACAGGGATCACCGCTCCAAGGTGCAACAAGACTTGTAAGGTCTCCTCTACCGCCGCTCGTTTGACGGCAGTACCGCATCGGGACTCCACAAACAAGTCTCTCACCGGGGCACTGAATTCCAATTGGTAACCTTCTCTGATCAGGTCCAAGACCCACTGATCTGAGGTAATCTTGGTCCACTCCTCGAGAAAGAGGGAAAGGCGTCCTCCTACAGCTGTAAAGGAGGAGAGGACCGGCGTCCCATCATTGTGGAGGACGGCCCTGAACTCCTGGCCTTGAGCCTGCCGCTGCGGAGCGTTTGTCCGAGCGAAAGGAGTTCCTCTGCTGAAAGCGGGCACGTTGAGTAAACCCAGCAGAGCGCCCCGGGCGATACCTTCGAGCTTCACGGAAGCGAGGTCTGGAGGAGGGGGGAACCACTTGACCCTTGGAAGAAGGCCGCGGCCTAGCCTCAGGTAACTGCTGGGGTTTAACATTCCCCAGGTCTAACAATCTTCTCCAACCCCTCTCCAAATAACAGAAGGCCCCGAAAGGGCAACTTCACCAGCCTTTGCTTAGAGGCCATGTCAGCCGCCCAATACCATAGCCATAGTAGGCGGCGGGCGGACACCGCCACAGACATCTGTTTAGCCGAAGCTCTGACCAAATCATAAGAGGGCGTCAGCTAAAAATGACAAGGCCTACTCCACGCGCGGTGCAACCTCGGCGAGGGACTCCACGCGCGGTGCAACCTCGGCGAGGGACTCCACACCATCCACGGGCTGTTCCACTGCCTGTTGTAACCAAGAGAGGCAGGCTCGAGCAGCATAAGAACTGCAAACAGACGCCCTTAAGGCTAGGTCCGAAATCTCAAAGGACCGTTTTAGCGCTGATTCCAGCCGTCGGTCCTGAATGTCCTTCAGCGCGACCCCTCCCTCTACTGGGAGGGTGGTCTTTTTTGTCACCGCCGTGACTAAGGCATCCACTTTAGGCAACCCAAAACGGGCCAAGTGCTCCTCACTCAGAGGGTAAAGATGCCCCATCGCCCTGGCCACTTTCAAGGGCACCTCGGGGTCAGCCCATTGAGCAGAAATAAGCTCTTGGATGGAGTCATGCAAAGGAAAGGCACAAGCAGGTTTCTTAGTACTCGCCATCCTCGGATTGCCAGAGGAGGCCTTGCCTTGAACAGGGTCATCAATAGAGAGGGCCTGTAAGGCATCAGACATAAGTGCTGGCAGCTCATCGCGGTGGAAAACCCAAACCGCAGTGGGATCATCCAGATCCAGTGGCAAACCGGCTCCTTACTCTGGCTCCTCAGACCATGAAGGCCTGCCAGATACCTCAGAGTCCCCACAGCCCGACCATGGGGGAGAAAAGAGGGGAAGAAGCCATTCTCCGACGGGGAATTTACCCGTCTATGCTTAGCGTGCATCCAACGCTCAGGGGCATCCACGTCTGGCATCAGCCCCGGGCCACCATCAGTCGGAGGGGAACCAGATAGCAACACAGTATTAGACACCTGCGGCAGAGCTCTTTTCAGCATGAAGGCTTTATGTAAAATAAGCACAAACTCGAGGGAGAAAAACTCACCCTGACCTCCCGTCTCCGAAGTAGGAGCCACGGGGAATGGAGCTACTCTGGTAGCCTCGGCCCAAGGCGCCCCTCTGCTCTCAGACTCCTCCACAACCGCGGGGGTCGAGCTATGCGGCGCTTCCAAGATGGTGCCACCTGCCAGCTCCATCGAGCGGGAAGAATCACCGCTCGCCATGCTTATACTGGCTCTACCGTCTAAACAGCATGTTTTACAGAGCCCCGCTGCTGATCTGCGCTTGCCACAATGGGAACAGCGCTTAACTCCCTCAGTAGCCATCGCCGAAAAATGGCGGAATAGAATTCAAAATGGCAGACTCGCACCAAAATCACCCTGATCGGAATGCCATCCGCGGGCCCTCCCCGTAGGAACTGAGTACCGCTCTTACCTCAAAGGACCGAGTCTATGAGCTCTGGTCACGCTGCACAGTCAGGAAAAGCCTCAGAAATAGCAGCGCTGAAAAGCGCGGGTTTTTTTTGTTTAATGCTGTGAGGAAAGTTGGAGGCAAACAGCTATAGAGGCACTCCGGAGGCAGAAGAGGTTGGGAAAGGGCGAACCTATTTGCCTGCATCCACACAGGGGGAAGGGTAAGGCAGGGAAAGGCCAAATCGATGTGCCTTTAAAGTGGGCTCCACTTAGCCACAACACCCCTGCTACAACTGGCAAAAGCACAGGAGCCACCCCAGACAGAATCTTCAAGGAGCTGAACAAGCTGCGTCCAACCCTGCTGGGAGATAGAGAAATACTGAGAGGCAGATGGAGCTAACCGTCCTAGAGGCACTATGGTTTTCAGTGTTCTCTATCTCCCCCTGCTGGTAGGTGGACACAACCCATTCGTAATGGATTCATCTGCTGCTGATGACAAGGAAGTGGAGATTTTTGATATTACTACTAGGAGGTCAGGGGGGATGTGTCGGACCAACTTCCGATTAGGGGTAATGTGCATTTTGTACCAGGGAACGATAATGCAAGTTTCACTCGATGGGTTGCAAAAGGGCTCATACTACTACAGCATGTGTTGGATGAAGACGGTAGATTGAAATCATGGGAGGTTGTCCTGGGATCTGGGAAGGTAGAGCAGAGAGACATGATGGCCTATATGCAAATGCAACACTATATACCCTCATTGAAGAGAAATGCCCTGACTCCATCTTTGGGTGTGAAGATAGGAGTTTTTTGATAAATTTAGGGAGGGAGGCCTTTCGATATAAGGATTACATAAGACTATACAACTGAACTCCCAGGGGGGGGGACATTTACGGACCTTATTCTACGGTGGACTAAAGAAGTGGGAAGAGATATAGAGCCATTAAAATTAATAAAGAGAATTCCTGAGATCTCGGTCAATGCTACACAGCGGGAGTGCCAATTCCGAATTATACATAGGGCGTTTTTCACCCAGGAACAGTTGTTTAAGACAGGGGAGTGTATGATACATACCTGTCTCCAAGGACAGCAGGCTGATTGTTCTCACGACTGGGTTGACGTCCACGGCAGCCCCCACCAACCAGAAGAAAACTTCGTGGAAGGTCCCGCATGCAGGGCACGCCCACCGCGCATGCGCGGCCGTCTTCCCGCCCGTGCGCGACCGTTCCCGTTCCCGTTCAGTTGAATGACAAGCAAAGGAATGAGGAAAAAACGCAACTCCAAAGGGGAGGAGGGAGGGTGGGTGAGAACAATCAGCCTGCTGTCCTCGGAGAACACCTGCTACAGGTATGTATCATACGCTTTCTCCGAGGACAAGCAGGCTGCTTGTTCTCACGACTGGGGTATCCCTAGTTCTCAGGCTCACTCAAAACAAGAACCCAGGTCAATTGAACCTCGCAACGGCGAGGGCATAACAGAAATTGACCTACGAAGAACAACTAACAGAGTGCAGCCTGACCAGAATAAAAACGGGTCCTGGAGGGTGGAGTTAGATTCAAACCCCAAAAAGATTCTGCAGCACCGACTGCCCAAATCGACTGTCGCGTCGGGTATCCTGCTGAAGGCAGTAATGTGATGTGAATGTGTGGACAGATGACCACGTCGCAGCTTTGCAAATCTCTTCAATAGTGGCTGACTTCAAGTGGGCCACCGACGCTGCCATGGCTCTAACACTATGAGCCGTGACATGACCCTCAAGAGTCAGCCCAGCCTGGCTAAAGTGAAGGAAATGCAATCTGCTAGCCAATTGGAGATGGTGCGTTTCCCGACAGCGACCCCCTTCCTATTGGGGCCAAAAGAAATAAAGAATTGGGCGGACTGTCTGTGGGGCTGTGTCCGCTCCAGATAGAAGGCCAACGCTCGCTTGCAGTCCAATGTGTGCAACTGACGTTCAGCAGGGCGGGTATATGGTCTGGGAAAGAATGTTGGCAAGACAATTGACTGGTTAAGATGGAACTCCGACACCACCTTTGGCAGGAACTTAGGGTGAGTGCGGAGGACTACTCTGTTATGATGAAATTTAGTATACGGAGCATGGGCTACCAGGGCTTGAAGCTCACTGACTTTACGAGCTGAAGTAACTGCCACCAAGAAAATGACCTCCCAGGTCAAGTACTTCAGATGGCATGAACTCAGTGGCTCAAAAGGAGGTTTCATCAGCTGGGTGAGGATGACGTTGAGATCCCATGACATTGCAGGAGGCTTGACAGGGAGCTTTGACAAAAGCAAGCCTCTCATGAATCGAACGACTAAAGGCTCTCCAGAGATGGCTTTACCCTCTACACGATAATGGTAAGCACTAATAGCACTAAGGTGATTCCTTACTGAGTTGGTCTTGAGACCAGACTCTGATAAGTGCAGAAGGTATTCAAGCAAGTTCTGTGCAGGACAAGAACGAGGTTCTAGGGCCTTGCTCTCACACCAAACGACAAACCTCCTCCACTTAAAAAAGTAACTCTTTTTAGTGGAGTCCTTTCTAGAGGCAAGCAAGACATGGGAGACTCCCTCAGACAGACCCAATGAAGCAAAATCTACGCCCTCAACATCCAGGCCGTGAGAGCCAGAGACTGAAGGTTAGGGTGCAGAAGCACTCCGTCGTTCTGCGAAATGAGAGTCAGAAAACGCTCCAATTGCCACGGTTCTTTGGAGGACAACTCCAGAAGAGGGAACCAGATCTGACGGGGCCAAAAGGGCGCGATCAGAATCATGGTGCTGCGGTCTTGCTTGAGCTTCAGTAAGGTCTTCCCCACCAAAGGTATGGGAGGATAAGCATACAGGAGGCCGTTCCCCCAATGGAGGAGAAAGGCATCCGACGCCAGTCTGCCGTGTGCCTGTAGTCTGGAACAGAACAGAGGCAGCTTGTGATTGGTCTGAGAGGCGAAAAGGTCCACCAAGGGGGTGCCTCACTCTCGGAAGATCTTGCGTACCACTCTGGAATGGAGCGACCACTCGTGCGGTTGCATGACTCTGCTCAGTCTGTCGGCCAGACTGTTGTTTACGCCCGCCAGGTATGTGGCTTGGAGAAGCATGCCAAACTGGCAGGCCCAACGCCACATCCTGACGGCTTCCTGACACAGAGGGCGAGATCCGGTGCACCCCTGCTTGTTGATGTAATACATTGCAACCTGATTGTCTGTCCGAATTTTGATGATCTGGTAAGACAGCCGATCCCTGAAGGCCTTCAGCGCGTTCCAGATCGCTCAGAGCTCCAGGAGGTTGATCTGAAGATCCTGTTCCTGGAGGGACCACACCCCCTGGGTGTGGAGCCCATCGACATGAGCTCCCCACCCCAGGCGAGATGCATCCGTCGTGAGCACCTTCGTGGGTTGCGGAATTTGGAATGGACGTCCCAGGGTCAAATTGGTCCGATTTGTCCACCAGTGCAGCAAAGCGCGGCAACTGATGGACAGGCGGATGACATTGTCTAGATTCCCGGTGGCTTGGAATCCGAGAATTCAGCAGAGCTCCTATGAATTCCAGAGATTGGACTGGCTGGCGATGGGACATCCGCCAGCTGCTGCTGGGTGCGGTTGTCCAGGTCAGAGGCACGCAGCCAGGAGAGTCTGCGCATCACTATACCTTGGGCCGCAGCTCGAGATGCCACATCACAGGTGTCATAGATACCCCTGGACAGGAACTTTCTGCACGCCTTCAGCTGCCTGACCACCTCCTGAAAAGGCCTGGACTGCTCCGGAGGGAGCTTGTCGACCAGGTTCGCCAGTTGCCGCACATTATTCCGCATGTGGATGCTCGTGTAGAGCTGGTATGATTGGATGCGGGTCACGAACATGGAACATTGGTAGGCCTTCCTCCCAAACGAGTCCAGAGTGCGAGACTCCCGCCCAGGGGGCGCCGAGGTGGTATCCCTCGAACTCCGTGCTCTCATGAGAGCAGAGTCCACGACCGCCGAGTCATGAGGCAATTGAGGCCGCATCAACTCTGGGTCTGAGTGGATTCTGTATTGGGACTCCGCTTTCTTGGGGATGGTGGGATTAGATAGTGGCTTCAACCAGTTCCGAAGCAGTGTCTCCTTAAGGACATTGTGCAACGGCACCGTGGAAGACTCTCTAGGTGGTGATGGATAGTCGAGGACTTCGAGCATCTCTGCCCTCGGCTCATCCACAGTAACCACGGGGAAGGGAATGCTGATAAGACATGTCTCTGACGAAGGAGGCAAAGGAGAGGCTCTCAGGGGGCGAGAGCTTCCTCTCCGGTGAAGGAGTGGGGTCGGAGGGAAGGCCCACAGACTCCTCTGAGGAGAAATATCTGGGGTCCTCCTCCTCCTCCCCCCACGAGGCCTCCTCCCAGTGTCGGACATGAGCTCTCTCAGCTCAGACCTCAACCAGGCCCGTCTCGACTGCGAGGAACCACGTCCTCGATGATGGCGTCGAGCGGTGGACTCCCGTGCCGGCGGGGACAAAGCTCCCTCCATCGACGTCGACGGGGACTGCACCTGAGTGGCGGTCGACACCAGTGCCGCAAGCGGTATCGGCGTCGGAGGCCTCAGCATCGGGCCAGAGCCCAACGGCGCCTCCATCAACAGCGCCGGGGGCGGAAGCACCCCCAGTGCAGGTACAGCCTGGCGCATCAGCCCTTCCAGGATCCCGGGAAGGATGGCTCGGAGGCACTTGTCAAGGCCCGCTGTCGGGAAAGGCAGAGGGGCCGGTGTGGGTGCCGGGGCCGGAAGCTGCTCGGATCCAGGAGACGGTACCGCGATACCCGCGGACCCACGCAGCGACACCTCTTCGACCGAGGGGGAACGCTCCTCCCGGCACCGCCGCTTCCTGGGTGTCGAGTTGTCCCTCGATGTCCCGGAGCTGCCAGTGTGTGCCGTGGGCGACCGATGACGGTGCTTCTTGGCTTTCTTGCGATGTCTGTCATCGGCGCTCCGCGGAAGAGACGAGGAGGAGGAGGACGAGGTGGAGCCCCCCCCGGCCTCGAGGTATCGGATCTGACAGGGTTCGGTCCCGATGGCCCTGAGAAGCGGGAGTGGCCGGGGCAGACTGCCCGCGCGGCCGCTCACCACCGCCGTCGCCGGCAGGCCGGCCAAAGGTACCTGTGCTCCTGGGGTCGATGCCCATAGTCGGCGCCGACGCCGTCGACATCGGTACCAGCACCGCACACCCGGCCGTCGACACCGATGCCGTCGAGGTCGACGTCGAAGGGCCGGTGCAAGTTCCAAAAAGACGGCCCCGCAGAACTTGGCTCGCCACCTGCGTCCGCTTCCTTAAGCCGAGACACAAGGTGCATGTCTTGGAATTATGCTCCGGGCCGAGGCACTGGAGGCACCAAGCGTATCATCGGTCCGCGAGATCTGCCGGCCGCATCGACCACACTTCTTGAATCCGCTCGGGACCTTCGAGGACATCGACTGAAAAATCGCGTTGGCGAAGTCAAAATTGTCGATGGTGGCAGTGAAAAGCACCCCCAAAAAAGAAAAACGACCGCAGGGCCACAAGGCTGCGACGACGTGCCCTCGCGACTAGGAATGACGAGGAAAATTTTCGGTTTTTTTTTTTAAGGAAAAATAAACGCAAACGCGTACATGAGAAAGAAAAAAAACCCGTGGGCTAGGCTGCAATCCGGTTTCCGGGGCTGACTAAGAGAGAGATGTGAACACGTCTCTCTCCAGCGTGGAAAGGAAAAAAACTGAGCGGGAACAGTCGTGCATGGGCGGGAAGATGGCCACGCATGCGCGGTGGGCGTGCGGGACCGCCCGCAAAGTTTTCTTCCGGTTGGTGGGGGCTGCTGTGGACGTCAACCCAGTCGTGAGAACAAGCAGCCTGCTTGTCCTCGGAGAATGATAGATACGCTGGTGTGTCAAAAATGCAAGCAGGGATTGAATTCCTTTTTTCACTCATTGTGGGAATGCTGTAAGACCCAGGCCTTTTGGAAGGAGGTATTTAGGTATCTGGAGAAATTAACAGGATGCGTAATATCAATCTCCCCGACGGCAGTATTGTTAGACTACTATGAAGATTATCACTTAAACAATAGATTGTATACTTTGCTTGTCAGGAAGGCGGGGATCCTGGGGAAGAAAGTGATGAACTCCGGTTGAGAATTGAAGGGGAAGGGTGGGGATGCTCCGTTGCAGTCAAGGGAGAAGTTAGACAAGCAAACATGTTTTGGGAATTATTGGTCGGTGGACCCCTTCTTACCCCCCCCCCCTTTTCTTTTTTTTCTCTCTCTCTGTCTCGAGACGATTTGATGAGTAGTGGGAGGAGGGGAGAGGTGGGTGGGTTAGCAAAAGAATTAAGGGACAAAATGGGATAAGGGAGTTTAACTGATATTTAGGGTGGTTACACTGCATATGTTGGATAATTCAGGGAATGGCTGGTTTGGGGGAGGGAGCTATATGAGATAGGAGATATATGACAAAGCCATGTTACTATAAACACTGGAAAAACACTGTTGAGAGGGAGGGGTGGGGAGGGGGGGAAGGGGGGGTTAATGTTTGGAAATGTTTGATGATCCAACCACTGAATGACATGTATACAGATGGTTTTGTTTACACAATAGTGTTGTATTGCATATTGAAAATGATAATTGTTGTATGAGAGGACTCATCAATAAAAATTGTTGAAACAAAAAAAAGAATTGGTTATTGGACAGAAAACAGTGCTGCAAGGATTTGTACTAGGACTGGTGCTATTTAACATTTATTAATGGTCTGAAAAACGGAACAAGTGAGGTGATTAAATTTGCAGATGAGACAAAATTATTCAAAGTTGTGAAAACTGTAGAAAGACCTTAGGAAACTGGAAGACTGGGTATCCAAACGGCAAATTTAACGTGCACAAAGGCAAAGTGATGCACACTGGGAAGAATAATCCAAATCATAGTTACCTGATGCTAGGGTCCCACCTTAGGAGCTAGCACTCAAGAAAAAGATCTAGGTGTCACTGTAGACAATATGCTGAAATCTTCTACCTAATGTGTAGTGGCGGCCAAAAAAAAGCAAACAAGACGCTAGGAATTATTAGGACAGGGATGCAAAATAAGACCAAGAATAATAAAATGCATCTGATTCGTTCCATAGTGCAACTTCACCCTGAGCACTGTGTTCAATTCATATCTCAAAAAAGATATAGCAGAATTAGAAAAGGTTCAAAGAAGAGCAACCAAAATGATAAAGATGTACTGCTCATAATGGCTCCGAGATCCTTTTCCTCAAATAAAGGAATATATTATTAGCATTGCTAACATTCAAGTTGGAAGATGAATATTTTTTATTTTAAATTTCTATTCATAATGTATACTAGTCCATGACAATCCTTAGAGCAGACATAACCCGAGCATCAAATATATTTCATATAACTATGGATGTGGAGGGGCATAATCGAACGGGCGCCCGAGTTTTCATGAGGGCGCCCCCGCAAGACGGCTCCATGAAGGGGCAGGAAAACCACTATTATCGAAACAAGATGGGCGTCCATCTTTCGTTTCGATAATACGGTTGGGGATGCCCAAATCTCAACATTTAGGTCGACCTTAGAGATGGTTGACCTTAGAGATGGTCGTCCCCGGTTTTCGTCCTTAATGGAAACTGAGGACGCCCATCTCAAAAACGACCAAATCCAAGCCATTTGGTCGTGGGAGGAGCCAGCATTCGTAGTGCACTGGTCCCCCTCACATGCCAGGACACCAACTGGGCACCCTAGTGGGCACTGCAGTGCACTTCACAAATTGCTCCCAGGTGCATAGCTCCCTTACCTTGGGTGCTGAGCACCCCAAAACCCACTCCCCACAACTGTACACCACTACCATAGCCCTAAGGGGTGAAGGGGGGCACCTACATGTGGGTACGGTGGATTTCGGGTGGCTTTTGAAGGGCTCACATTTACCAGCACAAGTGTAACAGGTTGGGGGGGGGGGATGGGCCTGGGTCCGCCTGCCTGAAGTGCACTGCAGTACCCACTAAAACTGCTCCAGGGACCTGCATATTGCTGTCATGGAGCTGGGTATGACATTTGAGGCTGGCAAAAAAATTAAAAAAATTTTTTTGGGTGGGCGGGGGTTGGTGACTACTGGGGGAGTAAGGGAAGATCATCCCCGATTCCCTCCGGTGGTCATCTAGTCAGTTCGGGCACCTTTTGAGGCTTGGTCGTGAAAAAAAATGGACCAAGTAAAGTCGACCAAATGCTCATCAGGGTCGCCCTTCTTTTTTCCATTATCGTCCGAGGACGCCCATCTCTTAAGCAAGCCCCAGTCCCGCCTTCGCTACGCCTCCGACATGCCCCCGTGAACTTTGGTCATCCCCGCAATGGACTGAAGTTGAGGGCACCCAAAATCGGCTTTCAATTATGCCGATTTGGGCGACCCTGAGAGAAGGACGCCCATCTTCCGATTTGTGTCGGAAGATGGGCGCCCTTCTCTTTCGAAAATGCTGATAGTGACTGCAAAACATATCTGGGTTTTTCACACCATTTACTAACTTTGTAAGAAAAACTCATTTCAACCAGTATTAATGCACTATTCAAATATGGCAAGGAAAGCAAAATGATGGCTCTAAGCAACAGCTTCCTTAAGATCTTTTGGCCTAAGTTTGTCATAACATATTTCTATTTATTTATTTTCAAATCCAAGTAATTAAAGTTAAATAAAAACAACAAAATCAAGCATACATAAAAAAGCCAGATTTTTAAAAAATATTTAATTTTCAAGCTTGCTGTCGCACCTAAAAGCCCACAGTGTGCCCATGACTTAATGTACATCATCTCTGAATAAGTTTCATACTGCTGTATAGAATCCATTTACACAAACCTGCGTTAACCTGCTTCTTTTCAGACTAGAGGCATGCAAGCATGGTTTAGGGGGCATCTATTAAGCACAAGATGCCAGAATAGAACAATTCAAGGTCAATAAAGGGGCAAGAAACAGGGGGGGGGGAGAGGGAGATGTAATGGGAAAGAAAAAAAAGGCCATGAGAAAAGAGGAGCACAGTGGAAGGATGAAGAACAGTGACTACAGAAATAAATGAGTAAATGAAGAGAACAATTCCCTTAAGCCTATAACAACGGGGAAAGGGAAATGGGACTTGATATACCGCCTTTCTGAGGTTTTTGCAACTACATTCAAAGCGGTTTACATATATTCAGGTACTTATTTTGTACCAGGGGCAATGGAGCGTTAAGCGACTTGCCCAGAGTCACAAGGAGCTGCAGTGAGAATCAAACTCAGTTCCTCAGGATCAAAGTCCACTGCACTAACTACTAGGATACTCCTCCAAACAGCAGTTACCTGCAAAAAGACAATTTCTTAAACATACAGTGTACTTATTTTAAACTGATTTTCTAAATAAAGTAGGCTTATTAGATCTAAAGGTATATGTGTCCCTGTATTACACCCTTACCCATCCCTGACCCAATAACTTTTGTAATTAGTATCCTGACATGGAGTCCAAAAAGATCCTGAAAAAGGGGTTTTTGTGGTGTTGTTTTGTAAGAATCCACGCAGATTACAAATGGACTGCTTGCAATAAAATGTTTCCCAATAATAGTGTGCACTCTTCTTTAAAAAATGGATACTGTGTGTAAAGAGTGCACTCTTATTAAAGTGTAGGCACTCTTTCCCAATAACACTCTCATACTGCACACCCTTGAAGTGAGCCCTCTTTATACAATGAACATGCCTGACAACATTCATTCCAGACCCCCCCCCCCAAAAAAAAAAAAAAAAAACTTGGGGGGGGGGGGGGGGGGGGGGGAATGCAAAAATTTTGGCTGCCCATTTTCAGAGCAGACATATGTATATGCCTGTATGCAACCCAAAAACTAGGCTCCATTAGATCTGCACTGAACATTTTATTTTTATATGGATCAATGTTTCTTGTAAAGCCAATAAATTTTTCCTCTCGTCACAAAAGGTTGTTATAAATTTGTGGTTTATAAAATGAATGCAACATGTACTACTTAAGGAAAAAAAACCAAACTAAAATCATTAGTATTGAAAAACTATTTCAATTATATCCTTCAGAACACTTTTCAGTAGGAGCAGCAGAAATGTCTTGTGTCAGTAGCCATTTGTTTTAAACAGATTCTATGGTAGCTAAATTTGCTGCTAAATCTGCTCAGAACCAGAGAACAATTTACATACTTACAATTTTTATGGAAAAACACCCAGCCATCTGTCTCAAGCTGATTTAGCACTGATATAAAGAATGAGCATTACTTAACACCTATTTAACAAACGCTGAACTTTTAGCAATGGAAGACTATGGACAGGTCAAGGTGGGCAGCATTTTTGAACAGTATATTAAGCAACCTTTCCCCTTCATCAGCACAGCAGAATAGTGAAAGGTAATCAAATCCATCTGACAATTATAAAATCATCAAGTAGCTACAATGATATGGTTTTCAGTATCTAAATTAGTAAAGGGAACATATGCCATAATATGTTTCCTCTATTTAATAACTAGTAAAAAAAGGCCCGTTTCTGTAGGCAAGGAAACGGGCCTTAGGCAGGCAATTCCCCCCCCCCCCCCCGTGCTACGGCCCCCTCGACCCCCCCTTCCGTGAACCTGTCGTACCCCCCCCCCCCCCGTGCCAGCGAAAACTGCCGCCACCGCCGCTGTTGTGCTACCTTCCCTTCCCATAGGTTCTTCAATCATCTTCTTAGAAAGTTTAACTCCGTGGGGGGATCGACTGGTACGCGGGCGGGGGTGGGTTTCGAGGGGGCCAAAGCATGGGGGGGGGGGGGGGGGTGACAGCTGATTCCGAGGCAGTAGGAGGATCAGCTGTGTTGACGTCAGTGACGTCCGTGCATGTCTGCCTCGCAGACCACTTGCAGCCAGGGATCCACGGTCCCAAGCATAGAACGTTGGAGGTGAGAATTATTATATAGGATATGTCAGTACACTTTACACTGGTTGATTTCAACTTCTTGGTTACAACAATTTCCAAAGTGGGCTGCATGGCAGCTTGGTGGCTCTTTAAATCTACCACTGGCACAGAAATATTGTATGAGCAGCCATAGTGGTGAGCAAGGAACTTTGTCATCTGCACTGTTGCGCTCACTCCCAGATGGACTATACAGATTCTCAGCAGGAGTGCAGCCAATAGACAGCCAAGAAGGTGGGAGCAGCACACAAAGGATTATTCTCAAAAGGTCACTGAAATTTGGGCACCAGGATGATGTGCACTAAAGGGTCCTTTTACCAAGATGCGGTGAAAAAAGCTCTCAGACACATGGCCATGCAGCAAGAGAACTCTTTTATTGAATGGCCATGCGGCGGGAAGCCCTTACCACCACCCATTGAGGTGGCAATACAGGCCCATGCGCTAACCAGGCAGCCCCCGGTGATGCCTGATTACTGCCGGGTTATTGCTAGGCTAGCCATTTCCGGGGGTTTCTTTTTCCCCCAGAAATGGTGCACGCTCAGAGCGAGACTACTGCTGGCAGCCGCGTTCATTCGGTGGTAGAACTGGAACAGTGAGCGGTAAGCCACGTTGGGCTTACCACCACTTTGTAAAAGGGCCCCTAACTGTGAATTCTACAATAGCAGTTGCATGCAAAAGGAGAAATTAGATCTTACCTGCTAATTTGCTTTCCTTTAGTCCCTCCGGACCGGACCAGGATTGGACTGATGGGTTGTGCTCGCCTACCAGCAGGTGGAGACTGAGAAAAAACTCTGACTCTAGAGAGCCAATAGGAGCCCTGGCCATGTGACCTTAGCCTCAGTATTTGAATAACAAAGCAGGAAAGAAAGAAAGACCTTCTGTGCCGTATGGAATCCTAGCAGCCACAAAGCACTCGGCAATGCCAAGTATCAGAGCTCACCAGCAACTCTCACCAGAGAAGTGGTATGGCCCGATATGTATTACAGCTCACCAGCAACTCTCACTAGAGAAGTGGTATGGCTCACTTGTACTATAGCTCACCAGCAACTCTCACCAGAGAAGCGATATGGCTCACATGTAATATAGCTCACCAGCAACTCTCCCCAGAGAAGTGGTATGGCTCATGTATAATATAGCTCACCCGCAACTCTCACCAGAGAAGCGATATGGCTCACATGTAATATAGCTCACCAGCAACTCTCCCCAGAGAAGTGGTATGGCTCACGTATAATATAGCTCACCCGCAACTCTCACCAGAGAAGTGGTATGGCTCACTTGTCTTATAGCTCACCAGCAACTCTCACCAGAGAAGTGGTATGGCCCACTTAAGATTTTATATATATTCCATCAACTGAGCTTACCAGCAACTCTCACCAGAAAAGTGGTAAATCATATTTAAGGTTTTATAGATATTTCAGCAACTGAGCTCAGCCACAACTCTCACCAGAGAAGTGGTATGGCATATTTAAGGTTTTATAGATAGATTCCAGCAATTGAGCTCACCAGCAACCACCAGAGAAGTGGTATAGACCACGTAAAGTTCTGTATATATATAGTATTGTTCCACGAATCGTAAAGGAATGAATACACTTCCTACTGAATACACCTACTTAATAAAAGAAGCTAAAGAGTAGAGAGAACATGGGAGGGGCCTGGTCCGGTCCGGAGGGACTAAAGGAAAGCAAATTAGCAGGTAAGATCTAATTTCTCCTTCCTTAGTGTCCCTCCGGACCGGACCAGGATTGGACTGATGGGAAGTACCAAAGCAGTAATCTGAAGGGAGGGACCTTATGAAAACTGCAGAGAAATGTTCATGCTGCATAGGCCACCTGGCGACAACTAACATGTAGTGTGTCCCAATGAGCAAAATAAAATGAAACTAGGACTAAGTTGCCAACTTACCAATGTGCACCGAGAGCACCAAAAATCGCCGTAGTAAGAATAGAGCCCGCTTCTGAAGTTGTGGAATATGTTGTAATACGCTGTGGAACTGCCCTCTCAGCGAGAAGAGAAATAGACATTCTCATTTCCTTGATCCTTCGCGATATAGCGGGTTAGAAACAATGAAAAACTTTTAAGCCTACTGGCTAGAAGGACAAAACCAATAAGAAAAAACCGATTGGGAAAGGTGAAAACTTTAAACTACAGCAGACCGAAAAGAAGTTACCAACCGTAGAAGTATTCCACACATAGATCTACTTGCTGCAATGGCTACTGGGAAACACTGCTTGAAGAGGAAAACTTTATAGAAAAAGTTATGGCTACTAGAAAACAGAACTTTAAGAGTCTGTTCACCTAGTTCACCTAGCTGGTGGACGAAGCGGGAGGTACAGGTGCAGGACTCCTTTAAGAAACCGCTTTGACAGTGGATACTGCATAAGCGTGCGGTTGTCAACAGTATCATGCATCACTGATAGAGCTGCCAAATGAACTCTAATGGATGAGTAAGACAGACAAGATTTCGCAAGATGCAGAAGATATTCCAAAACATGCAAAATGGATACTGTTTGTGGAATGAAGTGGCGAGAGGAGTACCACAGAGTGAACCGTCGCCACTTTGATTCATAGGACTTTAATGTAGATTTCTGTCTGGAAGCAATTAAAACTTGAAGTACTTCCTGCGAAAATATCAAAGATGTTGCAGACCCAGTAACCACGCCATAAGTTTGAGTGACTGGGGGTCCGGATGTAGAAGGGTGCCTTGGTTCTGCGTAAACACCTAGTGAGATGATGGAAGAAACGCATAAAGAAGGTTGAAAAACCCCTGCTGGACGTTGGCATCTGTCCCTGTCTCCGTCAAGACTGTTGCTGAACGGAAGAAGCAAGAAATGTTCGTGAGCCTGAAGGCAAAAAGAGATAGCCCTGAAGTGTCGCAGTGAGGAAGTAAGGCTGAAAAAATGAGAGTCCATTCACCTAAACGCAGGGTGACACAACTAAGAAAAAATGAGTACAAACTCAAGAGTATACTCTTAACTCCTCCTTGGTGGATGACATAACCCATTGCCATGGCAAGGACCAACATAGCTCTCTCCGCCTTGTTTGTCAGTAGGGAAAACAAAATTCACCCGAAGGTAAAACGAATTGCTGAGGTCCCCCAGAAAAAAAATATATACAAACAAGCTTCTGCCAAAAAGTGTACTGCACGAAGCATCCCAATGACAGAACTAAGGTTCTTGAGATAACTAGATGACACTTAAATAGCGCGATTGATGACCCTGAGATTCGCAATAGGATGAAGGAAAATTCCTTCTTGGGCATTAGAAAGTAAAATTGCATTCTGCAGAATAGAGCGAGGAAATGGCCGAAGGCCCAAGGTCACCAAGAAAAATATAAACTGGGATGTTTGCAGAGGAGACAAAAGACTGTGCGCCAACCTGACTAAACAAAGAGAAAATCAGAGATATCTGATGAGAGATCAAATGAGAGATCAAATGAGAGGCCTGGCTACAATCACCACCCAACCTAGAGACTGTAAGAAATGCAACACCCGGTGCGTGACCTGAGAACTCTGCTGATAAGACTTTCTCCAATTAGGCAGTCATCTAGGTAAGAATGAAATGACCCTAAGAGCGCAATGAACATCCTCTTAGATCTATAAAAGAACGGAAAAGAGAGTACTGCTGAAAATGACCGGTTAATGCATAAGCAAAAAACTAGCCATTCTCTGGATCCTGAGGAGAAGAGGAAGGGTGACCAAGGACACCAGTTAAATAGGGCTACAAACTCCAACCCTATCTCTATGGCGTTCCATAGTTGGGTAAGTTCTGAATATAGAAAGTTCTGAATATAGGAGTCCACCAGCTATGGTAGTACGCTCCGGACAGAAAAAAATTGTCCCAGTATGAACGTCTGATTCACCGGCCTGTAATTTCTTGGATCTCCCTAATCCACATACCACTAATCCACGTACCACGGTCATGCGTCCTTCCTCACTGAGATGTAGATTGTAAGCTCCTTTGAGCAGGGAACGTCCTTCTTTGTTAATTTGTACAGCGCTGCGTAACCCTAGTAGCGCTCTAGAAATGTTAAGAAGTAGTAGTAGTAGTACCAGACTCACACCCAATAGATATGAATGTTGAGCTTGTTTCAGGTTAAAACACCGAACCTAGGCCCAGGGTCCCCGGTGTTCCTAGTGGTGAACAGCCATGGCAAATATTGTATGCGTTAGTTTGCAGAATTACTGCAAAGCCTTGCTTTTGGAGCAGAGATTTCTGTTCGATACTCTCGTGAGAGGTTTTTTTTTTTTTTTTTTAATGCTGTTCTGGCTGTAGAAAGGTGGACATTTGAGCTTCCCCAGAATGGCAAAACTTATGTACCTATGCCCATTAGATATGAATGCTGGACTTGATGGACTTTAGGCCTTACCCAGCATAACCATACTTATGTACCTATGGTATAAATACACAGGAAGTGAGTGAATCCCCTTCCAATTGAAAGAACACTCTGGAGTGAAGGCGCATAGAATGAAAATGAAAAAGGACAAACTTGGAAATTACCTGTAACGAAAAAAGTGAAGTTGTGCCACAGCCACTTGGTGAAGGCAGTGTAGACAAGACTGTATCTGAATTCAAGAAAGCTTGATATAACATCAGGTCTCTAAGGAAGAGGAAGAGATAGCAGATGGTATGTATAGGCATACTGGACCAGACCAGGATGTTTATAATCTGCCAATGCTGAACTGATAGAGTAGAGACAAACACGAGTAGATGGTTTGAGGACCGTCCACTATCTTTAAGTGAAAGGATGACTTTATTCTCTAAGTGACCATATGTCCTGTAAAAACCAGAAGAAAGCTAAAATGAAATATGAGAGGCTTCAAGGCAGTTGGAAAAGAAGGGAAGACATGAATAAAGCATGCCTGCTAAGGCAGCTGAGTGACTGGGAGCTTGGTAGACAGGACTGTCCCTCAGAGAATATGAAAGAGCTGATATATCCCCATGGCATCTGAACAATATACTGTATGCCTCTAGAGAAGGCTTCTTAAAGTCGGAAAAAGCAAAACACTGTATAACACTACAGCCATTGAGAGTGTCTGTTAAGTTCTTAAAACACTATATAACATCATAGGCATGGAGTAAAATGCTTGAAAGGAACTAAGATATTATGGTCAGAATTGCAAAGTACCAATCAATTGACTCTTAGACAATGTAGTCCTATTCACCAGGGAATGAGAAAGACAGAAATTTACTCTATGCCTATAGAGAAAGTTTCTAAAGTTGTTAAAACACTGTATAATACTACAGCTATTGAGGAAAATGCTTGAAATGAATTATGATATTATGATAAGATGTAGATTTTCCACCAGGCAATGAAAAATGACTGAGCACCAGAAAAAACTAGTGTTAACAGCCCCGTGATACATAGAAATTTAAAAGAAGAAAAGCTTGTTATATATCCATATATGAAAGGAGCCCCCTTTCAACCAAATATTGCCTGCTGATGTGAAGAGCATTTTAGAATACGCCGTTCAGCACATACAAAAGTGTACACATCTTGGAGCCGAACTGCTCTATGAACTGCAGCCTTACCTTCAGCAGAGAGATCCCCGACTGATAAGATGGAGGGAGGGAGAAACAAAATGGCCGCCGTTCGCGCCACTGGCCCTGTGGCGATCGTCGACAGCGCGCCCGACACCTCCGAACAAGCGGAGCCCAGTGGAACGGCGAAGAAACAACAGCCGGCGAAAAAGGCCCCGAAAAAACTGGAGGCAGCACCGGACCCGAAGAAACCTTGAAGGGAGAGCAAAATTTACACGTTCCGGCTGCGTGAACTGCGCGACGCTGACCGACAGCAGCTATTTGAACTTTTAAGCCATATCGGAAAAAACAGGTGGCTGCGCTTACGCGGTTCGCACCTTTCTTTTTTTTTTTTTTTTTCATTTGTTTAAACTGCCGCCGCCAAAACGCAAGAAAATGGAGGAAATTAAATCTGATGAGAAAAATCGCTGTTTAAAGTCACAGATACTGAATTATTTTCTTCTGTTTTTTTTTTTTTTTTTTATAACCCCTCAATCATAATAAAACACTGGAGCTGCCTGCTCGTTAGAAGTCTGGGGAAAGAAAGGCTGCTTCTTTGAATTTCCTTTTATTTGATTTAATTCTTTTAAAGCAGCTACCTGTTAAAAGTGGCTGCCTCTCCCAAAGACGGTACACCTTTCCAGAGAAAGGGACGGCCCTTCCCTGCTAAGCCAGGGAGATGGGGAGGAAGGGGGGTGGACTCGAGACACCCGAGTTTAACACCCCCGAGGCTGTCAAAGAAAGAAGAGAAAGGAAACCCTGTCAAGCCTCTAAATAAGATTCCAGGCACAGAAAAATTATCACAAATATCTGTAATATCTAAAGAGAAAAGGAGAGAGACTAATGGGCTCACTTCCTACCTGCTGGGAGACTGAGAAAATACTGAGGCTAAGGTCACATGGCCAGGGCTCCTATTGGCTCTCTAGAGTCAGAGTTTTTTCTCAGTCTCCACCTGCTGGTAGGCGAGCACAACCCATCAGTCCAATCCTGGTCCGGTCCGGAGGGACGCTAAGGAAGTCTGCATTTATGCTTCTAACTTTAGGTATATCCGTTTATGCCATCTCAATGGCTGGTGTAAGTGCTCACACCTAACTGTAGGCAGTTAGGTGCATAAATGCTAGTATTCTACAAATTGTACAAGTAACTGCTTGACCCACCCATGCCCTCTTAGGTTTATGCCTCCCTCAAAGTTACACTTTGTGGAATTTGAGCACGCAACTTACAGAATAGCAACTAAGGGCAATTACGTGTGTTAACTGCTAACTGGTGCTAATTAAAGTCAATTACAGTCTATTGCTCGCTAACACCAATTACCAGCTCATTAAGATCGGCACACAACTGGCCTTATTCTATAACTTGTGTGCCCAAATTTGAGCATGCAACTTTCTAAAATTAGAAAGTGCTTTCTGCTCTCCCTAGTAAAATCAATCAAAATACTGATTGCAATCAAGATGAGAGAAAGAACAATGGTAAGAAATGGAAGAGTAAATCTGCAGAAGAAATAAAAAAAGGAGAGTATGGAGAGGAGTGAGAAGGGGGAAGGGGAAATGATATAACAAAGGAGATAGCCATAAACAGAAAGAACAAGTGTCCCTCCACTCAGTTTCCCATAAACTGATCAGCTCATGTCTTAAGTGAAAAGTAGAAATACTGTAGGTCTAAGTATTAGATTACATTTTTTTAAAACTTATTTTGTGTAAGAAGGTCTGTTAAGACAGCAGTGGAACCTAAAGAGAAAAGGTGGATAAATGACAAGAAAGGTTAAACGGGAAAAAGAAAGGGGTTATCACACCATTCTTTGTTATGGATAATATTTTTATATTGTATTACAACTAATATCATCACATGAAAGTTCAAATTAAAAGCATATCCCATGTTACCAGTTAAGCGCAAATGATAGTCTAACCCTTTCTGATCCTGAAGTCATTTACACTATATAATTTCAACATTGTAGCTTAAAAAAAAACCCCATCTATGCTCACAGGGTGACATAGAAACTAAAGTTCCTGAGAGTTCAAAAGAATAATTACAAATGTAACTGTGATAAGAATAGACTGATACTTTAAACTATATACTTACAGTTAAACTATATACTTACAGTTAAGATCTGTATACTTGCTCTCCAAAGCTTGTACATATGCTTCATATTGCTTCCACCTATTGTTAAAATAAGCATTTATGTAGCTTAATGAGTTAAATACACAAAAATATATGAAACACACTGTGATACAACACAGCAGAAATCTGAAGAGCCACATCATGTTACAAGTAACAAAGAATGACAAACTGCATTTACCAAGAATGACACCCAAAGCATCACATATTGATCATGTTTTTAAAAGTAAAAGACTGAAACAATAGAAGAATGTGGTTTCACAAGCTATTGATAGGTGTAGGTGTATATAATATAATAGCAGTTTATTCCTACTGTCTATCCCTGAGCTCTAACAAATAGCTCTTCATCAGTAATATATGCACCATGATCGGCTGCAAAGTCTAGTATCAATTCAGGAACTCACTGTAAATCACTAAAAAGATTCACTCTGGTTCTGATACAATCTCTGACAGAATGGGAGAGGAGATTTCTGCCTGTATGATTTAGGCACTGTATGTTATATATTTGGCTGTTCTAGAAGACCATGGTTTTCCCAGTTTAGAGGAATTAATAAATCTATGAAAGCTTATTTTGGTACATATACATATGGGGTAAAGCAAACCCTTATGTGACTGTTTTCTCTCCAGAAACTGATCCAGTATGACTCGCCTTTTTTAAATTTAACACTCTATTCTGCATAAAACAGCTTCCCCCCCCCCCCCCTCCCCAACCACCCAAAGTGCGCATTTGAAAAAGCAAACAATCTCTTTTTCCCCCCCACCAAAAAAAAAAAAAAAAATTAAGCCTAGATACAGTGAAGATACTTACCTGTAGCAGGTATTCTCCAAGGACAGAAAGCCTTATCATCACAATTGCACGACACCAACTGCATCGTCCAGTCCTGGACTTATAACAAGCTTAAGTAGAGCTTTGTAGAGCACGAGACACGCTCCAGAGTGCCTTACCTGCCCACCATGAGAATGCGGTCACCTTAGTTATATACTATAGCAAAAAAGGTAAAAATAATTAAGGAGACAACTCCTAGGGGAGGTGGGAGGGATTGTGAAAATATAAGGCCTGCTGTCCTTGGAGAACACCTGCTAAAGGTAAGTATCTTCGCTTTCTCCAAGGACAAGGCGGCCTATTTATTCTCACAATCGGGGAATCCCTAGCATTCAGGCTCACCTAAAACAAAAAAACATTGGTCAACTGGGTCTCTCAATGGCGAGGACAAAGAGATCAACCTGAAACCATATACATACTGCAGTAATGAGATGTGAATGTGTGGATTGAAGGCCACGTCGCAGCCTTGCAAATTTCTTCAATGGAGGCTGACCGCAAGTGGACTACCGACACAGCCATGGCACTGACATTATTTATTTTTGTTACATTTGTACCCCGCGCTTTCCCACTCATGGCAGGCTCAATGCGGCTTACATATTGTATACAGGTACTTATTTGTACCTGGGCCAATGGAGGGTTAAGTGACTTGCCCTGAGTCACAAGGAGCTGCCTGTGCCGGGAATCGAACTCAGTTCCTCAGTTCCCCAGGACCAAAGTCCACCACCCTAACCACTAGGCCACTCTTCCACTCCATGACATGACCCTCCAGGGTCAGCCCAGCCTGGGCATAAGTGAAGGAAATGCAATCTGTCAGCCAATTAGAGCTGGTGCGTTTCCTGATTGCAACCCCTATCCTGTTGGGATCAAAAGAAATAAAAAGTTGGGCGGACTGTCCGCGCCATGTTAATAGGCCAATGCTCTGTTGCAATGAAAGGTATGCAAGGTGATCGCGCCAGGATGGGCATGAGATCAGGGAAAGAATGTTGGCAAAATTGACTGATTCAGATGGAACTCTGACATCACCTTTGGCAAGAACTTAGGGTGCATGCGGAGGACTACTCTGTTGTGATGGAACTTAGTATAAGGTGCATCCACTACTAAGACCTGAAGCTCACTGACTCTATGAGCTGACATAACAGCCACCAAGAAAATAACCTTCCAGGTCAAGTACTTCAGATGGCAGGAAGTCAGTGGCTCAAAAGGAGCTTTCATCAGCTGGGTGAAAATGACGTTGAGGTTCCACGACACTGGAGCACGTCTGAAAGGGGGCTCTGACAAAAGCAAACCTCTCACGAATTGAACTAGAGGCTGTCCAGAGATGGGCTTAACTTCTACACCATAAGCACTAATTTTACTGAGGTGAATCCTACAAGACATATGGGAGGGTAGGCATACAGCAAATCTGTCTCCCAATGCAGGAGGAAGGAATCTGACGCAGGCTGCCGTGGACCTGAAGCCTGGAACAGAACTGATGGCTTTTGTAATTGATGTGAGTGGGGAAAAGATTCAAGAAAGGGGTGCCCTCGCTTGGAAGACCTTGCAGACAACAGTAATGCTGAGAGACCATTTGTGTGGTTGCCTAACCCTGCTCAGTCTGTCGGCCAGGCTGCTGTTTTTGCCCCAGTAAGTGGCTCACAGGTACATGCCATGTTGGCGAGCCCAATGCCACATCCAAACTGCCTCCTGATACAGAGGGCATTATCCAATGCCCTCCTGCTTCTTGGTGTAATACATGGCAACCTGATTGTTTGAATAAGCACTAATTCAAACAACAAATACAATGGCTTATCTTCCACAACAGCAAGTAGAACTCATTCAATCCATCATTTTCAATCTTCTTCAAAAGCATTACACTACAGAAATGACATCTTATGACCTTATTGGGCCACATGGCTGCAACAATTCAAATGATTCCCATAGCCAGACTTCACACGCGGACTCTCCAATGGCATCTCAAAACCAACTGGTCACAGCAAGAACAACCTCTTTCACATATTTCCCTCAGGACATAAAACGATCTTGATCAATACTTTCCAGTATCGTCTTTAAAATCACATCATTCTAATTCAATCAAGTAGAAATGTTTTACATAAACAAGCAAGGCAGCACAGGATTCAAAACTCTTTGTCAAGAGACTCTTCAAATTTGGACCTTAGCACTTCAGATTAATTCATTTATCATTGCCAAATACCTTCTAGGCATTCAGAACAATACTGCAGACAAGCTAATTCTTCAGATGCAACTTCAAAAGTGGTCCTTAAAGACCACAATTACACTTGACCTCTTCCTCAAATGAGGGACACCAACATTAGCTCTTTGCTTCCCCAGTCAACTACAAATGCAACCAAGTTTTGCTCCAAGCTTCCAGCTCAAAACAGACTAGCATTGGACGCATTTGTAATAACATGGAAGCAACAGTTCCTCTATGCTTTTCCTCCTCTGCCATTCATTCACAGAACAGTCCAGAAGATTTAATAGGACAAACCAAAGATTATCCTCATAGCTCCAGATTGGCCATGTCAACTCTGGTATCCTCTACTTCATCACATGGCCATACAGCCACCAATCCGTCTACCTCAACACCTAGATCTAATTACACAAAACGAAGGAACTCTTCACTTGCTCTAACAGCCTGGCTACTATGCCTGAATTAGATCATTTTGATTTTTCTCCAGCGGTCCTTGACATGCTGTTGGCAACCAGAAAGGACTCAACCAGAAAGTCTTACCATTTTAAGTGGATCAGATTTTTCAACTGGTGCATTTCTCGTCATTATAATCCTTATCACTGTAGTTTATCCAACATTCTGGACTACCTGTTAAATCTTTCCAATTCAGGATTATCTACTGCGTCGGTTAAAGCACATTTGTCAGCACTGGCTGTTTTCCATGATTTCTACAATGATCAACCAATTACTAGAAATCCAATTGTTAAAGAGATTTATGAAATGTCTAACAAAATTAAAACCTCCTGTTAAACCGCTGACACCGTCATGGGATTTAAATCTAGTGCTTGAATATCCCACTCTACCCCCATATGAATCTTGACATCAAGCCTCTCTAAAATCTCTCATCTAGAAAACAGTGCTTCTTATTACTATATCTTCAGCTTGTCGTATCAGTGAGATACAAGCGTTAGTTTACTATCCACCATATACACACATTTTGGATAATAAAGTAATTCTAAGAACTCATCCAAAGTTCTTACCTAAGGTAGTTCTGGATTTTCACCTTAATCAACCTTTAGTACTTCCTGTTTATTATCTAACTCCACATCATTCATCTGAAGAATTGTTAATCTAGATTGCAAACGTCTTCTGCAAATCTATTTACAACACACATCACATACAGAGAAACCAGCTCGGCTGTTTCTCTCTATTCATCCAAATTGTAAGAACAACCCTGGTTTCTAAAAGGATTTTGTCTTCCTGGATTGCAGACTGCATTAACTTTTGTTATAAACAATGTTGCCAATACCAAGAATTACTGCTCATCATCTGCATGCTATGGTGACCACTAGCACACACTTGTGCAGAGCATCTATTTGGGACATTTGTACTGTGGCCACTTGGTCCACTATACATAAGCTTGCTAGACACTATTGTTTAGATCAACCTGGTTATCCTGTTTTTGCACATTCAGTATTAAATTCTTCTTTAAGATGCTTCAACTCACCGCCTCCACTTTATATTCAATGTGTATTTATACAAGCCTGTTATTATGAATTGCCATGAATATAACCCTGAAAAATTACACTGTATGCACATTGTAGCAACTTAAGTCTTGGGAATCACCACTTGTGTAGTGAAATATCTACCAATGCCCTGGGAGAAAATATAGTTACATACCTGTAACACTTGTTCTCCGTGGACAGTGGGATATTTCTGCCACACAATCTCACCCTACCTACCTCGAGTTGAAGCAAGCTTGATACGAACTAAGGATAGAAAGAGCTATGACTGCTATTTATTCTACCCACCTTAAGCACCCCAGACTACCCTCAGCACCCCAGACGTTAAACTCTCCATATCTGACAACCTAAAAATCCTTGGAGTAACGATTGACAACCACTTAACATTCGAAAACCATGCTAAATTCATCACAAAAAAATGTTTAACATGATGTGGATTTTAAAACGAGTGAAATCATATCTTCCCTCGGACACCTTCCGGAACCTAGTGCAATCCACAGTACTTACACATGCAGATTACTGCAACTGTGTTTTCCAAGGATGTAAGACCCTAATCCTGAAGGAACTTCAGACTACCCACAACACGGCAGCCAGACTTAACTTTGGCAGATCAAGATTTGATAGCGCAACACCTCTTCGAGAGAAGCTTCATTGGCTCCCCATCAGAGAAAGAATTAATTTTAAAGTCCACACATTGATTCATAAGATAATATATGGAGAAGCCCCTATCTACATGAAGGGGCTATCTCCCAACCAGAAACAGAGCTATGTCTTCTCATACTTAACTCAATTTACACCTTCCCAACTGCAAAGGTATTAAGTACAGATCCTCCTATGCATCCAATTTTTCCTTTTTGGACAGCCAGCTTTGGAACGCACTACCAAGATCCATCAGAACAATCAACGGCCATTTACCCTTCAGGAAAGTGTTGAAGACCCATCTCTTCAAGAAAGCCTACCCTAATGGCCCAACTTAACGAAAGACCACCCACATGATTCCTGTCCTATGATTGTTATACCTTAGACCAGTGATGGGCAACCTTTTGAGCTTGATGTGTCAAAATTCGCCAAAAAACCGAGCATAATTCGGGTGGTGTGTCACTTCGAGAAAAATCACTGCTACTAGGACCGCCCCGGGCCCCCCCTACCCGAGATCGCTGCCCCCTACCTGAGATCGCTGCCCACCCGAGGTCGCTGGGCCCCCCCCTCCACCCGCTACCAGGCCCAGAACTAACCTTAAAGCCTCCTTTCACGTCGCAGCAAGCAGCAGCAGGGCAGACCTCTCCTCCTTCCTTCTGTGCTCCGCCCTCGCGGACATTACGTCAGGCGAGGGCGGGACACGGAAGGAAGGAGTGGCCTGCCCTGCTGCTGCTTGCTGCGACGTGAAAGGAGGCTTTAAGGTTAGTTTCCGGGAGCGAGGAGGTAGGGCGGACCCAGTGCATTTTTTGTAGAAAAAAAGGTGCCGGTACTCATTATGGGTGGGGTCACCACATATGGCTCCACCCCTATGATAGCCACACCCACATTAGCCACACCCCTTATATCAGCCATGGCGCATATAAACAGACATCATTGAAAATATACTAGTATAGGAGAAAAACAATAACTTGTGATTTTTTTTCATTATAAATCATTTCTGTAAGATGTTACAGCTCCAGTATACCCAGTGCAAAATAAGACAACAGATGTAAATTCTGAAATTGGACAAATTCCAAACACTAAAATGAAAATAAAATAATTTTTTTCTACCTTTGTTGTCTGGTGACTGTTTTCTATCCATACTGGTCCAAGTGTTTGATTCTGCTGCTCTCTATCTGTTCTCTTAACTCCGTTTCCAGGGCTTCCTTTCCATTTATTTCTTTACTTTCCTCCTTTCTTCTTCCATGTCCAGCATTTCTCCTCTCTCCCCGCCAAACCCTCTATCCATCCATGTCCAGCAATGCTCCTCTATCTCCTGCTCTGCTCTCCATCCATTTCCAGCATTTCTCCTTCCTCTCCTGCCATCCCATCCATGTGCATCTCCTTCCTATCTTCCCTCCCCTCCATCCATGTCCAGCATGTCTCCTCTCCCCTCCCCTCCCATGTCCAGTGATTCTCCTCTCTCCCCTGCCCTCTTCTCCTATCCAGCAATTCTCTCTTCCCTGCCTTCACCTTCCATCCATGTCCAGCAATTCTCCATTCTTCTCTCTCCTCTGCCCTACTATCCCATCCCCTCCATGTCCAGCGATTCTCTTTTGCCCCCTATCCTCCCCCTCCTTTCAATGTCCAGTGACTCGCCCCAGCCTCCACCTGCCCCTGAGATCATTCAAACCCCAGCCCCATTTGCCCAGCCCCCCTTGCCCATACACACATACCCCCAGCCCTACTTGCCCATACACACCCCAGCCCCACTTGCCCCCCCCCACACACACCCCCAGCCCCACTTGCCCACACACACACCCCTCCAGCCCTACTTGCCCACACACACCCCCAGCCCTACTTGCCCACACACACCCCCAGCACCAATTGGCCACACAACCTCCCAGCCCCACTTGCCCACACACACACCCAGCCCTACTTGCCCACACACCCCCCTCAGCCCCACTTGGCCACACAACCCCCCCCCAGCCCCACTTGGCCACACAACCCCCAGCCCCACTTGTTCACCCTCCCCTGCTCGCTCCCTGCTGTTTGCACCGATCCCTGCCTCGTAAAACTTATTTTTTCGCGAACCGGCAGACTGAAGAAATAAAACAAACAGCTGACAGGCTTGCCTCCTTCGATCGCGTCGGCCGCTTCCTTTCCCTGCATTCTCAGCGCGTCCCGCCCTCGAGGAAAGGAAATGACATCAGAGGAGGGCGGGACGCGCTGAGAATGCAGGGAAAGGAAGCGGCCGACGCGATCGAAGGAGGCAAGCCTGTCAGCTGTTTGTTTTATTTCTTCAGTCTGCCGGTTCGCGAAAAAATAAGTTTTACGAGGCAGGGATCGGTGCAAACAGCAGGGAGCGAGCAGGGGAGCACTGGGCGGACCACACTGCGGCGGCGCCGCGTGTCATCGAAAATGACTACGCGTGTCAGTGCTGACACGCGTGTCATAGGTTCGCCATCAGGGCCTTAGACCATTGTCCCCCAATCTCCTTATGCTCATCACCAATCTTTTCCTCTTCATCCTTCCTGCGCCTTACCCTCCCCAAATTCTTCTCCTTTACATATCCTACCTTTGTTTACCTCTCCATGCTCAATTTACATAGCCTTACCCTACTACTACTATGTTTACTACAAATTTGTAATAATTTCCTTCAAGATTTTTTTTTGTAATTCTATTTACTTTTTACTATGTAAGCGGCATTGAGCCTGCTCTGTGTGGGAAAGCGCGGGGTACAAATGTAATAAATAAATAAATTTCCACGCATGCGTTTTCTCTGTCAAGACTATTACCTTGGAATCTCTCTCTCTGGTTCGGCGCCGTCATCTGCTGATGTCACCACCTCTATGGCTGAAATATCCCACTGTCCATGGAGAACAACTGCTACAGGTATGTAACTATATTTTATGATGTGATGTGCACCTGGGACCTTTTATGTGAAGTTCACTGCCCCACTTCTCTGCTGGGATGTCTATGCGGTCAGTCTAGTAAAGCCTCAAAACATTCCAGTAGCTTGTTTTTGTATGTTTTTCCCTTGGACATTTTTTGTTTGAAAACAACCCTTAAAGAAAGATGCAATGAGCACAAAAACATCTAAAATAGCACAATTTTCAAACCAAAAAGATGGTCATTTTCAAACTAGAAAAAGTCTATGTTTGGAACTGGATTTTTGGACAATTTTGCAAAACATCCAAAATCAGATTTCGACATCATATTGAAAATGCTCTTAAACTGACATACCACTGTAAATGTTACAAAGCAATCAAAACATAATTAATTTTCAAGCTCAGTAGGTAACATGGTTAGGAAAATGGGGTGGTTTAAAAGTGTGGACTGTGCTATCTGACTGGTCCTCTATGCTCAATCTCCACTCCATCACTGCCTTGGCCCCATCCAGCTTTTGGAAACATTTTCAGCTCCAATATTGTTCTCCCTGATGTTAAAGAACTGGCAATAACTAAGAAATAGTAAACCAAGTATACACAGCTCTCTGCATGACAATTAATTGAATACTTGAGCAGCTAAAACCACTGAGTCATTTTATGAAGAAACCAATGTGGACCAAGAACAAAATACCTAGCAAACTCAATGACAAGGTCAATGTAACATTGTAACAGAGAGGTTCATCTAGAGAGCGATTCCATCAACTTAGCTATGTCTGATGAGTAAAACAACAGGAGAGAGCCCTGATAAGAGACACTCAGTATAGCAAGGAATTCAATCAAACTATTGCAACTGACAATAGTGTACTTCTCCTTCAATTCAACATGTCCAGCGCGTTCGACATGGTTAGCCACAAAATACTACTAAACATCCTAGAATACTTTGGGATTGAAGGAAGCATACTTAGATGGATCAAAGGATTCCTAACCGCAAGAACATACCAAAAGATATCAAACTCGAATACATCAGCACCATGGAAACCTGAATGCAAGTACCTCAAGGATCACCACTCTCATCAACTCTTTTCAATCTAAAGATGACAACCCTAGCCAAATCACTATCTAACCAAGGCCTCAATCCTTATATCTACACAGACGATGTCACGATCTACATCCCATTCAAGCATGATCTAACAAAAATCACAAATGAAATTAAACACAGCCTTCAAATAATGAATTCATGGGCAGATGCATTCCAACTAAAGCTCAATGCAGAAAACACACGTCTCATCACAATATAACACAAATAAACCTACCACTATAAAAACCCCAGACTACACCCTTCCCATTTCAGACAGCCTGAAAATTCTCGGAGTTACAATTGACTGAAATCTCACACCAGAAAACCAGGCGAAAAATACAACAAAGAAAATGTTCCAATCAATGTGGAAACTCAAGAGAGTAAAACCTTTCTTCCCAAGGGAAATATTCCACAGCTTGGTACAATCTATAGACCCCCGACACAATTGGAAGAACTAGATAAAGATCTGATCGCCGATATTCAAAAGTTGGGGAAGAAAAGAGAGGTGCTATTGTTGGGAGATTTTAATCTGCCGGATGTAGATTGGAAGGTTCCGTCTGCAAAATCGGAAAGAAGTAGAGAGATTGTGATGCTTTCCAAAGTGCTCTGCTCAGACAAATGGTGAACGAACCCACGAGGGAGGGAGCCACGTTGGATCTGGTGCTCACGAATGGGGATAGTGTGTCAAATGTCCAAGTGGCTGCACACCTGGGAAACAGTGACCATCAAACGGTTTGTTTTGATGTAACGGCTCATGTGGATGGCGGCCACTCTAAACTCAAAGTCCTGGATTTCAAGCGAGCTGACTTTAACAAAATGGGAGAATACCTGAGGAAGGAGCTGATGGGCTGGGAGGACATACGAGAAGTGGAAGGACAGTGGTCCAGGCTAAAAGAAGTAATAAACAGGGCCACAGACCTTTATGTAAAGAGAGTAAATAAAAGCAAGAGAAAAAGGAAACCGATATGGTTCTCAAAGCAAGTGGCTGAGAAAATAAAGATTAAAGAGTTAGCGTTCCAGAAATATAGAAAATCTCAAGAGGAGGAACACGGGGAGGAATACCGGATGAAACGGAAAGAAGCCAAGAGAGAGGTACGTCTGGCGAAGGCGCAAGCGGAAGAACAAATGGCTAGAAATGTAAGGAGGGGAGACAAAAACTTCTTCAGGTATATTAGTGAAAGGAGAAAGACTATAAAGGGAATTGTGAGACTAAAAGATACAACAAAACGCTATGTAGAAAATGATGAAGAAAAAGCCAATTTGCTAAATAGATACTTTTGTTCTGTTTTCACTGAAGAAAACCCTGGGGAAGGACCGAGAGGGACTAGCAAAAGTACACCTGAGAATGAGGTGGATAGAGCGCCGTTCACAGAAGAGAGTGTGTATCAACAACTTGGAAAGCTGAAGGTGGACAAAGCCATGGGGCGGACGGGATCCACCCCAGAATACTGAGGGAGCTCAGAGAGGTTCTGGCGGGTCCTCTTAAAGACTTGTTTAATAAATCCTTGGAGACAGGAGAGGTTCCGAGGGATTGGAGAACGGCGGAGGTGGTCCCTCTTCACAAAAGTGGGGATAGGGAAGAAGCTGGAAACTACAGGCCGGTAAGCCTCACTTCGGTTATTGGAAAAGTAATGGAAGCCATGCTGAAGGAAAGGATAGTGAATTTTCTGGAAGCCAATAAGTTGCAAGATCCGAGACAACATGGTTTCACCAAAGGGAAATCGTGCCAAACGAATCTCATTGAATTCTTTGACTGGGTGACAGGAGAATTAAATCAAGGACGTGCTATGGACGTCATCTACTTAGATTTCAGCAAGGCTTTCGACACGGTTCTCCACAGGAGGCTCTTAAATAAACTAGATAGCCTGAAGATAGGACCCGAAGTGGTGAACTGGATTAGGAACTGGTTGACAGACAGACGCCAGAGGGTGGTGGTGAATGGAGTTCGCTCGGAGGAGGGATCGGTGCTGGGGCCGATTCTGTTCAATATATTTGTGAGTGACATTGCCGAGGGGTTACAAGGTAAGGTTTGCCTTTTTGCGGATGACACCAAGATTTCCAACAGAGTGGACACCCCGAAGGGTGTGGAAAACATGAAAAAAGATCTGAAGAAACTAGAAGAATGGTCTAATGTTTGGCAATTAAAATTCAATGCGAAGAAATGCAAAGTGATGCACTTGGGGAGTAGAAATCCAAGGGAGACGTATGTGTTAGGCGGGGAGAGTCTGATAGGCATGGACGGGGAGAGGGATCTTGGGGTGATAGTATCTGAGGACCTGAAGGCGACGAAACAGTGCGACAAGGCGGTGGCAGTAGCTAGAAGATTGCTAGGCTGTATAGAGAGAGGAGTGACCAGCAGAAGAAAGGAGGTTTTAATGCCCCTGTATAAGACATTGGTGAGGCCCCACCTGGAGTATTGTGTTCAGTTTTGGAGGCCGTATCTTGCAAAGGATGTTAAAAAAATGGAAGCGGTGCAAAGAAAAGCTACGAGGATGGTATGGGATTTACGTTCCAAGACGTATGAAGAGAGGCTTGCTGACCTGAACGTGTACACCCTGGAGGAAAGGAGGAACAGGGGTGATATGATACAGACGTTCAAATATTTGAAAGGTATTAATCCGCAAACAAATCTTTTCCGGAGATGGGAAGGCGGTAGAACGAGAGGACATGAAATGAGATTGAAGGGGGGCAGACTCAGGAAAGATGTCAGGAAGTATTTTTTCACGGAGAGGGTGGTGGACGCTTGGAATGCCCTCCCGGGGGAGGTGGTGGAGATGAAAACGGTAACGGAGTTCAAACATGCGTGGGATATGCATAGAGGAATCCTGTGCAGAAGGAATGGATCCTCAGAAGCTTAGCTGAAATTGGGTGGCGGAGCAGTTGGGGGGAAGAGGGGGTGGTGGTTGGGAGGCGAGGATAGGGGAGGGCAGACTTATACGGTCTGTACCAGAGCCGCTGATGGGAGGCGGGACTGGTGGTTGGGAGGCGGGAAATACTGCTGGGCAGACTTATATGGTCTGTGCCCTGAAAAGGACAGGTACAAATTCAAGTTAAGGTATACACATATGAGTTTGTCTTGGGCAGACTGGATGGACCATGCAGGTCTTTTTCTGCCGTCATCTACTATGTTACTATGTAATCAATGGTGCTAAGCCACCTAGATTACAGCAACGCCATCTACGCCAGATGTAAAGACCAAATCATTAAACTCCAAACCACCCAAAACACAGCAGCCAGACTTATATTTGGAAAAACGAAATATGAGTGCTAAACCCCATAAGAGAAAAACTACACTGGCTCCCACTAAAAGGAAGAATTACGTTCAAAATTTGCACCCTGGTCCATAAAACCAGCCTATATGTCAGACCTTATAGATTTACCAACCAGAAACACAAAAAGAAACAGCACGCGCATTCCTCAATCTCCATTACCCCAGTTGCAAAGGACTCAAATATAAATCAACATAGGCATCTAGCTTCTCATACATAAGCACGCAACTATGGAACGCACTACCTAAGGTCATAAAAACAATGCACGACCTAACAAATTTCCAAACATTACTAAAACCCAACCTAATCAAAAAGGCATACCACAATGATCCATCCTAATTATTAAACAATGATGATACTCTACCAAAACCAGACACAATCGAACTCTTTACAACTGACTGATTCATGAACTTTGTTGCTAATGAACGTTAACGCACTACCACTTATTTCGCCGAAATGAAGTTCTATATTTGATTGTCTGACTCTATACGTTACTTTATCAACTATGAACTTTAATGCAATACCACTTTGTATTTCTCATCCCGGAAATGGCGATCGCCATTACGGCATAATGTAAGCCACATTGAGCCTACAAATAGGTGGGAAAATGTGGGATACAAATGCAACAAATAAATTAATTAATTAAAAATCTTAACTCCCTTGATCATAAGCTATGCACACAATAGAGGATCTCCCTTGTCAGTCTACCATGACTCTTATTGAGAAGTCCATTAAGAGTCACAAGCTATGTCCCTCATATCTGGTCCTTTTTCTGAAAAGCTTGCACAATAACTGTTTTGCTGCCAAACTGGAAACTATAGAAATTATATCCTCTAATATTCTTCTCAAACAGCCCCCAAATCTAGAAGCCCTCTAGATATGAATCAGAGTCTTACCGGGTTGTAGACTGAACCCTGGAATCCAACTTTTACAGGACTATCTTTAATCACAAACTCCTTCACGGTCTCTGAAAGACCTACGGTGTATATGTTGCTGGGGTAAGATCAATTTTTCCCCAAGGTCTATTACCTTCACAATAAGATGCTTATTGATGTGCTGTACGGTAAAATTATGTCTTACCTGATAATTTTCTTTCCTTTAACGCAGCAGATGAATCCAGGAACTAATGGGTTAAGTCCGCCTACCAGCAGGTGGCGACAGAGATAAACAAACTAAAGGCAGTGATGCCAGACGGCCAGCTCCTTCCTCAGTTAGCATGTCATTTGTAAGCATTTGCCAAGGCCAAAAATATGAAACCAACAACAACCAGAAACCATCCTCACTATGAAAAACAGAGAACCAAATAAGAACTTCAAAATAACTGCAACTTGATCCAGAAATCGGAATCCTTTCTGTGTTCCCATATCTGTCTGAACTCTGCAAAAGAGAACCCGGAAGGAAAACATAGCCACACTGCGCGGAAAATTAAAAAACCGTCGGCTGAAGTAGGGAGGGATCCTGGATTCATCTGCTGCGTTAAAGGAAAGAAAATTATCAGGTAAGCCAAAATTTTACCTTTCTTGTCACTTGCAGCAGATGAATCCAGGAACTAGTGGGATGTACCAAAGCATTCCTTAAGTAGGGTGGGAAGCCGACGCTCCCCGCTCCAACACTCCCGCCCCAAAACTCGCATCCTCCCGAGCAGATACGTCTAGTCTATAATGCTTCACAAAAGTATGGCGTGACGCCCATGTAGCTGCCCAATAAATCTCTTCCAGAGATAAGGCCTCCGCCCAAGAAGACACCTGTGCCCGAGTAGAATGCGCCTTCAGGGCCCCTGGAGACGCCTGCCTTGAAGCAGATACGCTGCTCCAATGGCTTCCCTAATCCAGCAAGCAATGGAAGCATCAGAAGCCGCCTCACCTCTTTTTGATCTCGACAAGAGCACAAAGAGATGATCCGAGCGTCGAAACTCGAGATCTGCAATACCGAAACAAGGCTCTTCGCACGTCCAGGAAACGTAGCAAGGCAAACTCCCCCGGATAATCCTCTCTTCGAAAAGACGGAAGATAAACCACCTGATTTATCTGGAAAGCCGAAACCACTTTAGGTAGAAACGACGGCACAGTCCAGATCGACACCCCTGCTTCAGAAAACTGCAAAAAAGGATCTCTGCAAGACAAAGCCTGAATTTTAGAAATCCTCCTAGCTGAAGCAATGGCCACCAAAAACACTGTCTTAAGTGTAGATCCTTCTCAGAAACCTTATTCAACGGCTCAAACGGTGGGGCCTGGAGGGCTCACAGTACCCACATTCAAATGCCATGCCGGGCACAGCTGCCGCAGAGGAGGCCGAAGCCAAACAGCCCCACGTAGGAAACGGACCACAGCAGAGTGAGCTGCTAAAGAGGAACTGTCCAGTTTGCCCCTAAAACAAGCTAGCGCGGCCACCTGCACTCAAAGGTAATTATATGCCAATCCCTTTTGAAGACCATGCTGAAGGAACTCCAGAATAACCAGAATGTCTGCACGAAAAGGCAATTCAGCATGCAAAGCACACCACGCAGAGAAAGCTTTCCACACTCTAGCATACACTGCTGAAGTAGACTGCTTCCGTGCCCCCAAAAGAGTGGCAACGACTGGTCCTGAAAATCCCTTCTTCCTCAACTGCCGCCTCTCAATAGCCAGGTGTAAGACCAAAGCAGGAGGCATTTTCCATCTAAACTGGCCCTTGATGCAGCAGATCGGGAGTCACCGGAAGTCGCAATGGTGGCTCTGAGAGTGCTCGAACGAGATCCACTTACCATGGCAGTCAGGGCCAGTCTGGGGCCACTAGAACGACTGGCCCCCAATGCCGCCCTATGTGGCAAAGAACTCTCCCTATCAGAGGCCACGAAGGAAAAACATACAATAGCTGTTGTTTCGGCCATGGCTGGAGAAGAGCATCCAATCCTGCGGATCCTGGCTCCCATTTGCGACTAAAGAACTGGGGAACTTTGGCACTGCAAGCCATGGCCATGAGATCCATTACTGGTCTTCCCCAATGTTGACAGATCAGCCGAAAAGCAGAGTCCGACAGCGTCCATTCCGCTGCGAAAATCCGCTTGATCATTGTCTTGACCCGCAATGTGCGCTGCCGACAGACTCTGAACATGCGCTTCCACAGCCAAGGGAAGAATGCGAGTGCCCCCCCCCCCCCTGCCGATTGATGTAGGCCACCGTAGTGGTGTTGTCCGAGAGTACATGAACCTCCTGCCCCTGCAGAAGGTCCTGAAAACTCCGCAGTGCATTCACGACTGCTCGCAACTCCAGACAATTTATCGGCCAAGTCGCTTTGAGAGGGGTCCATGATCCCTGGGCTATTCGATGAAGACAATGGGCTCCCCAGCCCGCAAGGCTGGCATCCGTCACGTCTACCACCCAATTGGGAAACGCTAGAGAAACACCCTTCTGCAAACTGGCTGACCAGAGCCACCACGCGAGACTGTCCCTGGCCCAGCTCGACCAAGGAAGGCGTTGTTGATAATCCAGCAACGTCGGCGACCATCTGCTCAAAAGGAAATTCTGAAGAGGCCGCATGTGAGCCCTTGCCCATGGAATGACCTCCATTATGGAACCGAGAAGCTGAACAGAGTCCCACACTCGGGGAGTGCAACGGCTCAATAAGGTCCATACCTGAGAAAGCAATTTAATCCTTCGCCCCTCGGTGAGAAACACCTTCCCCCACTTTGTATCGAATTGCACTCCAAGACACTCCAGACTCTGAGTAGAAACCAGATGACTCTTGTCCATATTGACCACCCAACCTAAGGATTGCAACACCGCAATCACTCGGTCGGTGACCACTCGACTCTTCTCTGCTGTCGTCGCCCGAATCAGCCAGTCGTCGAGATATGGATGCACTCTAATCCCCTCCTTTCGCAGGAACGCCGCCACCACCACCATGACCTTGTAAAAAGTGTGTGGGGCAGTGGCCATTCCGAAAGGAAGGGCCCGAAACTGGAAGTGCTGACCCAGCACCACAAATCTGAGAAATCTCTGATGGGGCTGCCAAATGGGAATGTGCAGGTAAGCTTCCCTCAAATCGAGAGCCGTCAAAAACTCGCCTGGTTGAACAGCAGCAATAACTGCCCTTAATGTCTTCATACGGAAGTGATGAACCCACAAAAACTGGTTTACTTTTCTGAGATCGAGAATAGGCCAAAAAGCCCCTCCCTTCTTTGGAACCACAAAGAAGATGGAGTACCGACCTGTGCACCTTTCGAGAGGAGAAACAGGCACGATAGCCCCTATCCTTAGCAGGTCTCGCAAACACTGCAGAATCGCTGTCCTCTTGGCCCGCGATACACAGCGGGACTCCAGATAAAAGTCTGTGACGGGAGAGAAGAATTCTAGCTTGTAACCTTCTCGCACCACATCGAGGACCCACTGGTCCGAAGTAATTCTGGCCCACTCTGGAAGAAACAGAGAAAGCCGACCACCGATCTGCTCTCCTCCTGAGTGGACCTGCACCCCATCATTGGGAGGCCAGAGAAGGAGCCCCCTGATGAGAGGGGGGTCCAACCAGACACTTCTCGTTGCAAACAACACTGCCCAAAACGAGGACGCTGAAAGGCTGTGTTGGACCGCCCCGGGCAATACCGTCACGTCTCTCTGAAACGTGACCTCGAGGCTCCCTGCCTGGAAGTAGACTTGGGTCTATCCTCCGGAAGACACTGAGATTTGGAATCCCCCAAATCTTTAACAATCTTTTCTAGGTCTTCCCCAAAAAGCAATTTCCCGTGGAAAGGCAATTTAATGAGCCATTGCTTAGAGGCCATATCTGCGGCCCAATGACGGAGCCACAAAAGACGCCGAGAGGAAACGTTCAAGGCCATGAGTTTGGCCGAAGCACAAACCAAATCATACAAGGCATCCGCCAAGTACGCCAGCCCATTATCCATCAGCGACATCTGAGGAGTTCCCGGCATATCATGACTCCGAAATAGAATCCATGACAGAATGTAGCCAACTGAGATAAGCTCTAGCCGCATAAGAACTACAAACAGAAGCTTGAAGTGTCAAAGCGGCCACCTTAAAGGCATGTTTTAAAGAGGTCTCTAGCCGTCTGTCTTGCATATCTTTAAGTGCCACACCACCTTCCACTGGAAGGGTAGTCTTCTTAGTGACCAGGGCACCCACCCTAGGTAGAGCAAAGTGCTCTAAAGGTCCGCTGAAACCGGATTTAGCCTGGCCATAGCCATGGCTACTTTCCGGCCCCCATCCGGATCCACCCACTGGGCCAAAATCAACTCTTCAATAGCTTCATGTACCAGAAAGGCCATAGAAGGTCGTCTGGTACTAGCCATCTTGGGGTTGACCGCCTGAGAAGCCGCAACCTCAGGGTCCTCTATATTCAGGGTTTCCAGCGCCTGAGAGATAAAGGAGGACAACTCCTCCTTATGGAAAATCCTCACGGTGGAAGAGTCCTCCGGTTGGTCAGTGAGGACACTGTCCTCCACGTCCTCTACCCCCGTCTGCTCCGAGAGAGCCACCACAGAGGAAGCTGCAGGCGACTGTATGCAGGACCCCTCCTCAGACCCCCCAAAAAGCCTAGGCTTTTAAGGGAGGAGAAATCCTCTGGGGAAAAAACCAAAATCTCTTGGTTACCCCCAGACCCCCTAAGAGGATCAAAGGCTGAAGCTGTCGCAAGGCCCTTTTCAATAAAAATGCCTCATGAGTAGCAAATTAAACTCTGGCGAAAACCCCTCCCCCCTAAATGAGGAGGTCGCAGCCATGGCACCTGCACCACCGCCCACAGTGCCTGACACCCCCCGACTCCCCTACCAGCAGAGAAGAAGCTTTGCCCAAAACCGCTACCGGAGCCAGCTCCGCGACCGATTGCAAAATGGTGCAAAAATCGCCAGGTTCTGGGCGGAAAAGCATGCTCTTGGGGGGGGGGGGGTGCGCTCCGTTGAGTCCCGCCAAATCAGTGCACCCTGCGCTGCAAAGGCCCACCGCTGAATGCCGTTTCCCGCATCGGGAACCCAGCAGGACTTACCCCGGACCAGGAAAGCACGGGAACTGACAGCTGAGCCGAAAAAAAACACTCTCTGACTCCACTTCAAGGCAGGCTCAAGACAAGCAGGCAACAGAAAACAGGACTTGAACGGCAGTAACCCAAACCTGCTCTCAGCAAAAATACACTTCCCTGTGCTTCTCTGTTAAATAAATTCTAATGTTCTTTTTTTTTTTTTTTTTTTTTTTAGTGAGGAGGCAGAAACAAACAGGGAAAGAAAGGAACAGCAAAAACCTGTTCACAGGAAATTTGAGGTGCAGCAGGGACCCAGCAACTGAGTATGCTGCCAAAGGGGACATCACCAGTCCGCCACCCCCCGGCTCAAACTGGCCACCGGCCCAGGAGCACCCTCAGAGGCCTTGGGACCAGGAACTGAAGAAAAGCCGTCCACCACCTGCTGAGATAGAGACATACTGATTGAGGAAGGAGCTGGCCGTCTGGCATCACTGCCTTTAGTTTGTTTATCTCTATCTCCACCTGCTGGTAGGCGGACTTAACCCACTAGTTCCTGGATTCATCTGCTGCAAGTGACAAGGAAAGCAAGATAGCTGAAAATGTAGGTCTTTTGCTCCGTTTCCTACTGTGCAATACACTGTTCAGCCTCTTGAACCTTGATCGAAGCTTATAGTGAAAAAAACCAGGCAATCATTCTAAGAATGCATTTTTGAAGGGCAGCTCTCTAACACATCTCTGACTAATTCTGTCACCGTCTAAGACCCTCAACTGAGAGTTAATTTATGAGTTGTTCAGTGGTGTGCTGGAGCCGGCTCGCACCGGCTCTGCAGAGCCGGTTGTTCCTCCATATTTTCCAACTTCCGGGCTATCAAAGATCTTTCTTTTAACAAAAACAGCTCAAGTTGTTTCATTTCTGACAACTGTTCAACCTGCCTCTCTAACTGCTCCCCATGTGAGGTTGAGTTACTATGGCTAGCTGTTCAATTTCTCCGAGCAGAGAGATGTTACCTCCACAAGTTGCTACCTCTACTCCTGCAGCTTGCAGCAAAGATCTTCCAGCTGCCAAGCCTATTCCTGAAGGTTCCTGCCCAGCAGCCCCTCCACGACTGTGGCTCTCGTCAACCTCATGGGAGAGAGATTCCAAACCAGCTACTGCAACTGTAACTCTTCCAGGCTGAGAAGAGTGTGTGTGGGGGGGGTTCGGCCTCTGATGGTCCACGCTGAGGTCTGTCAATGCACTCAGCACTCCTCCCAAAGTAGGCTGCATAGCTCCAGCCTGGTGTATCGCTCCCTCGAGCATGGTCTGCACCAGGCACCTCAGAGAGTCGGAAACAGGAGGGTTAAGTTTTCTGGGCTCCTTTCTTCTTCCCCATACCAAACAAAACCCAGTTGAGTCTTGGCAGCGACTGGGAAACACTCGCACAGGGAAAGCAGCGCTTCAGGTGTCTGCTCCTAACACCATCTTGCCCCTGCGTTACAACTATCAGGTACCTTTAATTTCTTGATAAAGTTTAGAAATCAACACTCTGGACCCTGTATATATCAACCACAACACCTCAATAGGAATTGAGAGCTTTCTGTGTCACCTCCTTATAAAGCTCCCTCACTTGTGCAATGTCAGACTTGAAGATGAGAGCTTTCTTTGTCACCTCCTTATAAAACTTCCACACTAATGCAATGTCAGACTTGAAGATTATGGATGGACAGACTGGATGGACCCTATGGCCTTTATCTGCTGTCATTTTCTATGTTTCTTTTTTTAATTTTTTATTTATAACCATTTAAATTTTTACAAGCGATAAAACACTTGCTGGAAATACAGAGAAAGTAATATGTAGGAATTTTTTCAATCAGGTAATTCTATTCTCTTCCTTAGACCACTAAATAGGGAGAGTGAAACAAGATAAGGAGATCAATTAAGCAGCAAACAGAAAAAAAAACCCCGTGGTATTAACCTGATTAGCCCCAGATATTACTCGTCTAATTCATTATTCCACATTTATCATCTGGTTGGCTTCTTCAAGGCCAATACGATGTAAAGTCAAATCATTTTTTTTTTGTTACATTTGTACCACGCGCTTTCCCACTCGTGGCATGCTCAATGCGGCTTACATATACAGGTACTTATTTCATTGAAAACATACATTGTCCAATATTAGTTAGAAATTATACATCTGATTACAATCTCTCTCTTTTAAAAACCAGAAGTTATTTAACAATACATATAACTTAAGTCTCTAATTCAAATCCCACTGATTAAAGTAATCCCAGTTTTCACAGGCTTCACTCCTTTTAAAGTAATAATTTGAGGAAATATTTCTAAGGAAACCTTTAGGAGTCATACCCGGAGCTCTGGGAAAAACAATCTCAATATTAATCATCTATAATAATATTCATTTTATTATTCAAAATTTCTGGTCTATTATCATTTTCAAGATCATAACCACTTCTTGCTCATGTAGAATCATTTGTTATATCAATTTTTTTTTTACTCTCAAAGGGTTCAGTTGAATTGTCCATGTAACTCTCTAATAAAATTATATCCGAAATGAATTTACTGCCACCATTAGGTCCCGAAGCGCCTTCCAGATGGTATTCAATGTAACCTCCACGGAAGCCAAAAACTCCAAGTTGATTTCTCATAGGTGTTTAGAAGTGGTTCCGCCGATTCGGGTTCTGCTGTAAACATCCTCCGTTTCAGCATATACCTCTCACTCTTCCACTCCTTTGGGCATGGTGGTTGAATAATTCGGGAGCGATGGAGTTGTTTTTTCCAGGTCCAAGAGCGTCGACGCTCCTTCGCCGGCGCTAATCAAAGGACTCGCCAACCCTTTCATCTGTGGGCAGTTCATCGCGCAGCGGTCCCGCACTTGCTGCTCAGGGGACAAAACGCTGGCCATCGGCGGCTGACCGCCGGTTGTCCCCTTCCTCTTTTTTTCTGTTTCTATAATAAAAATAATCTTTACTGCTTAACCCATACTGGTGGACCAAAACCTCAAAAAAATATAGCTGTCCCCCACCCCACCCACACAACTAATACAAAGTTGTTAAGCCAGCCTTTGCCCCTGCACAATCTCTCTCTCTTTTCAACTGTCATTTACAGCATCACCTTACTGGTGGAAGCAAGCAGCGACAGCCAAGATTTGCCCCACATCTTTGTTAAGATGTTCTGCCAAATCTGAAAGATGTGCTGCGCACATATGGATTGACTACTTCATTATCCTGTTCCTCCATTAACTATGGTGAACTCTTGAGTGAGAGTGGCACAACGTAATATTTTTCTATACTAGAATGTGTTTTTCCTTCTCCTCTACTTTCCAGTCCCATATATGCCTTATCAGAGTTGTCATGTCTGTGGTCGTGACCACCCTCAGACTTACCTTATTTCGTTGGGTCAGTATCTATGCTGGCTTCTGTTTCTGTGTTGGTCTTGTCTCTGTCTCTGTGTGTTGATCGCTTCACTAGACCTCACCTGTGTGGGCTATGCCTCTCTGAGAAGCCAGCATCTAAGATGGCTCCCGCTTGTTTTGTGCCAGCTTCCAAGATGGCTCCTGCCTGTTCTTCCTATGTGTTCCAAGCCTCTCCTTGGTGTGAATGTGTTCCCTGCTCCTGTCCTGCAGTAGGTGACATCATCAGTGAGAGCCTTCATAAGGAAGTACTGTGCTTGCATTCAGGGCCTTTGCATAGTAAAAGTGTTATGCCTAAAGGTCGTAAGGTTAGTGAGAGCACTGTTGTGCTGCTACTTAGCCTTTCTCTGGGGCTCTTGCCCATCTGCTATTTGTGTTTGTGGACTGCCAGTCCTTCTGTGTGGGCGCTGCCCTTCTGTTTTGTGTCTGTGGACTGCTAGTCCTTCCATGTGGGCTTTTGCCCTTGTTTTGTGTCTGTGGACTGCTAGTCCTTCCTTTGCCTTGCTCTGCGTTTGGAGTCTGAAGCTTCAGCCATTTTCTCTCTTTGTTTGGAGCTGCTGAAGCTTCAGCCCTGACTCTGTTATCCCTGGTTTATTCCTCTGTCTGCTGCCTGCCCAAAGACTCTGCTAGTTCCTGGTTTCTTCTTCTGTCTGCTCTGCCTAGCTTGCTTGTATATCCTGAGTCCTTCTTCTGCCTAGCTAGTGTGTATATCCTGAATCCTGTCTCTGCCTAGCTAGTGTGTATATCCTGAATCCTGTCTCTGCCTAGCCTTTGAGTACGTCTTGTCCCCTTGGTCTGTCTTGTGTTTCTGTCTTAGTGGCTGCATGCAGCTTTCAGTCAGAGTCTAGAATTTAGCCTAGTCTCCCTCGTGTATCCCGGATCCAGGGTGGGTCCTCTGGATCTTCAGTTCCTGTCTTATCCTGCAAGTCCTGCCGGCCACCCGCACTCCGGAGCTCACCTCCGGAGAAATGGTGGTCAAGCGCAGGTGAAGTTGTTCCTGTTCTGCCTGTTCTAGTTGCCTGCCTCAGTACTACTCCAGTCCAGAGTTCCAGTCCTGCTCTTCTGTGTGTGTATCCAGTTCCAGGGTGGTCTTGCCTGCCGCTGTCGCTCCTCGGCAGTGGCCCAAGGGCTCACGTATTCCGGTTCTGCCTCGAGGCCCTGACAGAGTTGCTTCATAGTAGTTTTGAAAGTCTGGAACTCCCAGTTCTCCCTCCAACCATTATCACTGATCTAGCATTTCTGGGCCTATTTTTCTCCCAAATAAACTGGAATATAAAGGCAATACCATCCCTGTACTGTGCATAAACTCATAGGAATCAGTAGAGCGTGAAAAAGATACAAAAATCTTGGAAGTGTATTTGTTTATTCTGCAGCCATTTTACTTAACCATGCAAGTTCTTCTTTTCCACATATAAACAAGTCCTTTCTGATCGCCTTAATTAACGGGACAATTCACCTAAAACAATTGACCTGGGTTACTGGTTATCTATATCTCCTAGAATTTTAGTTGACCTTTGACATTTAAAATGTTAAATTCTCTTTTAGCCTCAAGATTTTCCTCTCCCAAATTTATAGAGGGACTCAGTTCTATCCAAGTTCATTTTAAATCCAGAGACTTCCCCTTGAGCTTTGAATTCTCTTATAAGCACTGCAAATGACATGTGGATTTTATTTAAAAAACTAGTAAAAGAGGCCCGTTTCAGAGCAAATGAAACGGGCGCTAGCAAGGTTTTCGTCGCCAACACCCCTCCCTCCCTCCCTGGCCAACCCCTTCGTTGTTCTGCCATTGCTCCGCCCCCAACGTCATGACGTTTGACGCGAGGGCGGGGCCCGGAGCGATCCCCCCCGCCTCCCTCCCTGCCAACCCCTTCGTTGTTCTGCCATTGCTCCGCCCTCGAGGGCGGGGCACGGAGCGATTTTGGTGGCTTCACCACCACGAACCTTCGAACCTTTTTGAAGGAAGTCAGGGTTTGGCTTCACTGACGTCAGTGTCCTCAGAACGTTGAGGGTGAGTTTTATTATAGTAGATTTATATTCAAATACAAAGCAACCTATGCATCCAGCTTCTCCTATATAAGCACACAACTATGGAACGTATTGCCAAAAGCAGTGAAAACGATCTACGACCATTTAAACTTCAGGAAATCATTGAAAACTTACCTGCTCAATAGGGCATATCCTACTGATCCAACATAGATGTCTACACTCTGCATCACAGCAAACCAAACGATCATACTGTACTTTAACCTTCCCTCCCTTCGATCCCCATTATGTCTGAATCAAATGCACTTTTATTCGACCACAATATCACCTTGTATATTTTTTTCTCTACCGGTCTTGGCAAACGCCTTACGGTACTATGTAAGCCACATTGAGCCTGCAAAAAGGTGGGAAAATGTGGGATACAAATGCAACAAATAAATAAATATTCCGCCTAAAACTAAAGTGGAGTACATAGAAACAAATCCTACTGCAGATTAGTATCCACTAAATATATACAAAATGTTTAGGGTGTGCAGTTTGAATGATAAATGTTCTTTTAAACCTTATATATTCACAGTTTACCATGTAAAGAGATTCTGCCTCAAAGTGATTGAGTGTAACCTGAAAGAGCATGACATTAATATGTCTAAAGGGCGTAAACGATACTCCCAACACTACACAGGACAGAAGGTTTTCGGCCAATGATGAATAGAGGATCTGTATAGACCCTTTTAAGTTCCAATAGATGATCTTAATAATCTAGGAGCTCTATGAGGCCTTTTTTCCTTCAAACTCACAAATTAGTAATACTGTTTGATACTTCAACATTTTCATTCAGTGGAAATTTGTTTTGATTTAGTAGTACATAGAAACATACATAATAAAATTCACAGACAGAAAACTGATCATACTTAATCCAATACAACAGTGTCAACTCCATGCCTTAACAAATATGTCTTCAGCTCCTTGCCAAACTGTTCCATATTGTTACGTAACCTCAAATATCCATGCAAATTGTTCCAGATCTGTGGACCAGCAGTCGAAAAAGCCGCTGCTCATGTTACAGCATACTTCGGAGTGTTCATTTTATCATTTCCAAGTAACAGATGTTTCTGAGTGCAAAGCCCTCTGTGGATGGTACACAGTAATAACTTGTTTAAAGTAACAGGATTGAAACTGAACATAAAACACAATGGAGCAACTGTGGAATGGGATAAAGTGGAGTAAATCTTGCCTCACCAATCTACCACATTTCTTGGAAGGGGTGAACAAACATGCGGATAAAGGTGAGCCGGTTAATATTGTGTATTTGGATTTTCAGAAGGCGATTGAAAAAGTACCTCATGAAAAGACTCCAGAGGAAATTGGAGAGTCATGGGATAGGAGGTACTGTGGATTAAAAACTGGTTAAAAGATAGAAAACAGAGAGTAGGGTTAAATGGTCAGTTTTCTCAATGGAGAAGGGTAGTTAATGGGGTTCCCCAGGGGTCTGTGCTGGGACCGCTGCTTTTTAACATATTTATAAATGACCTAGAGATGGGAGTAACTAGTAAGGTAATTAAATTTGCTGATGACACAAAGTTATTCAAAATCATTAAATCGCGGGAGGATTGTAAAAAATTACAAGAGGACTGGGCGTCTGAGTGGCAGATGACGTTTAATGTGAGCAAGTGCAAAGTGATGCATGTGGGAAAGAGGAATCCAAATTATAGCTACGTCATGCAAGGTTCCACGTTAGGAGTCACGGACCAAGAAAGGGATCTAGGTGTCGTCGTTGATGATGCATTGAAACCTTCTGCTCAGTGTGCTGCTGCGGCTAAGAAAGCAAATAGAATGTTAGGTATTATTAGGAAAGGAATGGAAAACAAAACTGAGGATGTTATAATGCCTTTGTATCACTCCATGGTGCGACCGCACCTCGAATATTGTGTTCAATTCTGGTCGCCGCATCTCAAAAAAGATATAATGGAATTAGAAAAGGTGAAGAGAAGGGCAACAAAAATGATAAAGGGATGGGACGACTTCCCTATGAGGAAAGGCTAAAGCGGCTAGGGCTCTTCAGCGTGGAGAAAAGGCAGCTGAGAGGAGATATGATAGAGGTCTATAAAATAATGAATGGAGTTGAACAGTTAGATGTGAAGTGTGCATTTACACTTTCCAAAAATACTAGGAGTAGGGGGCATATGATGAAGCTACAATGTAGTAAATTTAAAACAAATCTGAGAAAATTCTTCACTCGTGTAATTAGACTCTGGAATTTGTTGCCAGAGAATGTGGTAAAGGCGGTTAGCTTAGCGGAGTTTAAAAAAGGTTTGGACGGCTTCACAGTAAGAATACTGAAAGGTAATTTTAAAACAATACAGGAACGTAAGACCTTTGAAATAAGAATGATTAAATATTTTGACACCCAACAAAAAGGACTTAAGGATCTGAGTTTTCTAACCCATTATAAACCATAAAGCTGTATTTCTCTGTTTATTACCCTCCTCTCACCTACCAACACCCATCCTGTTAGAATATCAATGAAATGCTTTGATGTCCCCAGGCATTCCCCCACCCTCCCACTCTGTCAAAGTAATGCTTTCATGTTTCTCTTATATATACTATCTGCTAACACATTTGCTTATTTCCGATCTGACGAAAAAGGGCAACCTTCGAAAGCTAATCAAGAAATGTATTAAGTTATGTCCAATAAAAAAGGTATCATCTTATTTTCTTTTCCATGTTTTATTTTATTTGATTTCTATTGATAACAAATCTGAGAAAATTTTTCTTCACTCAACGTGTAATTAAACTCTGGAATTCGTTGCTGGAGAATGTGGTAAAGGCGGTTAGCTTAGCGGAGTTTAAAAAAAAAGGTTTGGGTGGCTTCCTAAAGGAAAAGTCCATAGACTGTTATTAAAGGTTCTTATCTCTCCCAGCGTACCTTTAGTGTATACTCTAGTGGATCCTCTTCTACTTCTATCCCACTGTCAGTTGGTAAACCTCAGGGATCTGTCCGGGGACCTCTTCTCTTTTCCATCTATACTTCTTCCCTTGGTACTCTGATCTCATCCCATAGTTTTCAGTACCATCTTTACGCTGATGACTCCCAGATCTACCTCTCCACACCAGAAATCTCAGCCGAAACCCAGGCCAAAGTATCAGCCTGCCTGTCTGACACTGCCGCCTGGATGTCTCAGCGCCATCTGAAACTAAACATGACCAAGAATGAGCTTCTTATCTTTCCCCCTAAACCAACCTCTCCTCCACCCCCATTCTCTATTTCTGTGGATAACACTCTCATCCTTCCTGTCTCATCAGCTCGTAACCTTGGGGTCATCTTCGACTCCTCCCTCTCCTTCTCTGCACATATTCAACAGACTGCTAAAACCTGTCGTTTCTTTCTCTATAATATCAGCAAAATTAGCTCTTTCCTTTCTGAGCACACTACCAGAACCCTCATCCACGCTCTTATCACCTCTCGCTTAGACTATTGCAACTTGCTTCTCACAGGTCTCCCACTTAGCCATCTCTCTCCTCTTCAAAATTCTGCTGCACGACTAATATTCCGCCAGTGTCGTTATGCTCATATTAGCCCTCTCCTCAAGTCACTTCTGCATACAGTTCAAACTCCTCTTATTGACCTATAAGTGCATTCACTCTGCAGCTCCTCAGTACCTCTCCACTCTCATCTCTCCCTACATTCCTCCCCGGGAACTCCGTTCACTGGGTAAATCTCTCTTATATGCACCCTTCTCCTCCACCGCTAACTCCAGACTCCGTTCCTTTTACCTTGCTGCACCATATGCCTGGAATAGACTTTCTGAGCCGGTACGTCACGCTCCATCTCTGGCCGTCTTCAAATCTAAGCTAAAAGCCCACCTTTTTGATGCTTTTAACTCCTAACCCTTATTCACTTGTTTAGAACCCTTATTTTATCATCCTCACCTTAGTATTCCCTTATTTCTTGTTTGTCCTGTTTGTCTGTCCTAATTAGATTGTAAGCTCTGTTGAGCAGGGACTGTCTCTTCATGTTCAAGTGTACAGCGCTGTGTACGTCTAGTAGCGCTATAGAAATGATAAGTAATAGTAGTAGTAAATGGACTTGAGGAAAATCCACTATTTCTGGGATATGCAGTATAAAATGTTTTGTACTTTTTTGGGATCTTGCCAGGTATTTGTGACCTGGATTGGCCACTGTTGGAAACAGGATGCTGGGCTTGATGGACCTTTGGTTTTTCCCAGTATGGCAATACTTATGTACCTCCCTAGCATGCCCTGATGTTACATTTACCCAGTCAATATCAGGGTAATTGAAATCACCCATTATTATCGTGTTTGTTAGTCTCCCTAATTTCCTTTAAAATCTCTACATCCATCTGTTCATCCTGGCCAGGCGGATGGTAGTACACTCCTATCACAATCCTTTTCCCCTTTATACATGGAATGTTAATCCATAAGAATTCCAAGATGTGTTTTGTTTCCTGCAGAATTTTCAATCTATTTGATTCAAGGCCCTCCTTAACATACAATGCTACCCCCTTCACCAATTTGATCCACCCTATCACTACAATATAATTTGTACCCCGGTATGACAGTGTGTCACTGGTTAGCTTCCTTCCACCAGGTCTCAGAGATGCCTATTATATCTACTTTTTCATTTAGTGCAATATATTCTAACTCTCCCATCTTATTACTTAGGCTTCTGGCATTCTCATATAGACATTTCAAATTATGTTTGTAGTTCCAATTTACATCATGCTTAGTACTTGACAGTATTAATTTGCAATCTTTTGTCTGATTTTTATTTTAGGACACCTGATCTACTATGGTCTTTTTTTGCAACCTCACTATTGGGATACCCTATCTTCCATGTTTTGGTTTTATCTTTGAAAGATACCTTATTCCAAACCATGCGATTCTGAATGACTGTCGGCCTTCCCCCAGTTTCTAGTTTACATAGTAACATAGTAAATGACGGCAGATAAAGACCTGTAAGGTCCATCCAGTCTGCCCAACAAGATAAATTCATTTTATATGGTATGTGACACTTTATAACAGAGTTTGATTTGTCCTTGCCATTCTCAGGGCACAGACCGTAGAAGTCTGCCCAGCACTGTTCTTGTACTAAGTTCTGAAGCCAACGTTGAAACCCCTTAAAATTTACACTCCAGCCCATCCCTATCTGTTCAGTCACAATCAGGGCATAGACCGTAGAAGTCTGCCCAGCACTGTTCTTGCATTAGGTTCTGAAGCCAACTTCGAAACCCCTTAAAATTTACACTCCAGCCCATCCCCTATCTGTTCAGTCACAATCAGGGCATAGACCGTAGAAGTCTGCCCAGCACCGGTTTCGCTTCACAATTACTGGTGTCACCACCTAATCTCTGTTAAGATTCTGTGGATCCATTCCTTCTAAACAGGATTCCTTTGTTTATCCCATGCATGTTAGAATTCCATTATTGTTTTCATCTCCACCCCTCCCACGGGAGGGCATTCCATGTATCCATCACCCTCTCTGTGAAAAACTACTTCCTGACATTACTCCTGAGTCTGTCCCACTTCAACCTCAATTCACATCCTCTAGTTCTACTACCTTCCCATCTCTGAAAAAGGTTCGTTTGCGGATTAACACCTTTCAAATATTTGAATGTCTGTATCATGTCACCCCTGTCTCTCCTTTCCTCCAAGGTATATATGCTCAGGTCGGCAAGTCTCTCCTCGTACTGTTTGCAGCGCAAATCCCATACCATTTTTGCAGCTTCTCTTTGCACCGCTTCCAGTCTTTACATCTTTAGCAAGATATAGCCTCCAAAACTGAACACAATACTCCAAGTGGGGCCTCACCGACGACTTGACTTGTAGAAGGGCATCAACACCTCCTTTCTTCTGCTGGTTATACCCCTCTCTATGTAGCCCAGCATCCTTCTGGCCACGGCCTTCGCCTTGTCACACTGTTTCTTCACCTTTAGATCCTCAGACACCAACACCCCAAGGTCTCTCTCCTGAGTCGAGCTTACTAATCTCTCCCCTCCTATCCGGTATCTCACTTTTGGGTTTCTACACTTCTTGGCATAAAATTTTAACTAATAGGTATTCTGTGTTTTAATTAAATCTTTGGTTTCTAATCAATGAACCATAAACTTTAAACATAAACCAAAATGCCAAAATGAAATAAAACAAATAACTCAAAAACCACAAGAAATAAATAGCTATGTTAATTATATAATTGTGCTCGGTTTTTTTTGGTGTATTACATGGTCCCGAAGACTCGAAATTTGTAACATCACCGTGCCACCATCATTGCACACCCTGCCTCCACTACCTACTGTTTTTAAACTTCAATTGTCAATCTTAGATGAAAATAAAAAACTACTTAGCTTGATTGGGGAGGATGGGACTATAATCTTCCAGAAGTCCTCAATGATGTTTTCAAAGCCAGAGAAAATTATTCGAGTCCAATTCAGGTCAATGCAGTACTTTTAAATATCAAAAACACCCCTTATATCCGTGACTTGCAAAGACTGCTATAACAACGCTCAGTGTTCATTGTTCTCAATGTTCATTGTTCCCTACATGGGCCATGTTTCGCCAGGATATTGGCATCCTCAGGGGAACTTATAGATCGGCAAATAATAGGGAGGAACAAACTCCCATCAGGGTCTGTATGTCTCAACCCTTCATCCAGTTCTTTGGTCACCCAGTCAAAGAAGTCAATAAGATTTGTTTGGCAGTATTTTCCTTTGGTAATGCCATGTTGCGTTGGGTCCTGTAACCCACTGGCTTCTAGAAAATAAACTATCCTTTCTTTCCGCAGCGATTCCATTATTTTTCCTACAACCGACTTAAGACTTACCGGTCTGTAGTTTCCCACTTCTTCCCTGTCTCCACAGTTTAAAAGCTGCTCTATCTCCTTTTTAAATGCCAATGCCAGCAGCCTGGTCCCCTCCCTGGTTAAGGTGGAGCCCATCCTTTCGGAATAGGCTCCCCTTCCCCAGAATGTTACCCAGTTCCTAACAAATCTAAACCCCTCATCCATGCATTGGGACTCCGGAGCTCTGCCTGTCTCTTGGGTCCTGCGTGTGGAACAGGTAAGCACTTCAGAAAATGCTACCCTAGAGGTTCTGGATTTGAGCTTTCTAACTAAGAGCCTAAATTTGGCTTCTAGAACCTCTCTCCAACATTTTCCTGTCATTGGTACCCACATGTACCAAGATAGCCGGCTCCTCCCAGCACTTATCTAAAATCCTATCTAGGTGGCGCGTGAGGCCCGTCACCTTCGCACCAGGCAGGCAAGTCACCAGGCGATCCTCAGGTCCACCAGCCACCCAGCTATCTATATGCCTAATGATCGAATCACCAACTACAACAGCTGTCTTAACCCTTCCCTCCTGGGCAGAACTTGGGAGACATATATTCTTGCTTCACCAGGGTGATGCTCTCCTTCTAGACCTCCTTCCTTCAAGGTAGCACAGGGACTACCAGACTGCAAATACATAACAGAAAATACAATCAGAGATACCAAAGGGCCCAAACAGATATTAAGTGGGGGCAATACTGATCCTTGAAGCAGATTACACAATAAATAATAGACCTTCTGATTTTTTCAAAGCCCCAGCAAACTACCTGAATCCTATCCCTAAGGCAAGAGCCTTGCTACACAAGTGCTAATCTCTTCACCCCAATTTCTTCCAGTCTATGTAATAAGCAATGATTAACTAATCAAAGGCAGCAGAAAAAAACAAACAAACATGAAGAGTCAACCCCTTCACCAGACTCTAAATAGATGTTATTCATCAAATACAACAGTGTTTGTACCATATCCCTTTGGAAAACCAGACTGAAAAATACAGAGGAAATCCTTGGATTGCACATACCTCAAAAGGCAAACAGATAATTTCCCAAGCAACTTCCCAATAAAAGTAAAGATCTGAAGAAGCAAAAAAGCGAAGATACTTACCTGTAGCAGGTATTCTCTGAAGACAGCAGGATGAGTGTTCTCACAGCTGGGTCGGTGATCCGTGTCAGCCTGGGAACCGGCATTTACAATAGCAAAAAGGTTTGCTGCAGCAGATTGTGACAATATGAGGCCTGCTGTCCTCGGAGAATACCTGCTACAGGTAAGTATCTTTGCTTTCTCCGAGGACAAGCAGGCTTCTATATTCTCACGTGGGGAATCCCTACCATCCAGGCTCACCAAAACCAACAACACTGGAAGCAAATCTCCTGGACCGGATGGTATTCATCCTAGAGTACTGATAGAACCGAAAAATGAGCTTGCGGAGCTACTGCTAGTGATATGCAATTTATCCTTAAAATCGAGCGTGGTACCGGAAGATTGGAGGGTGGCCAATGTAACGCCCATTTTTAAAAAAGGTTCCAGGGGAGATCCGGGAAATTATACACCGGTGAGTCTGACGTCGGTGCCGGGGAAAACGGTAGAGGCTATTATTAAAAAAAAATTACAGAGCACATCCAAGGACATGGATAACAGAGACCGAGTCAGCACGGCTTTTGTGTGGGGAAATCTTGCCTGACCAATTTACTTCAATTCTTTGAAGGAGTAAACAAACATGTGGACAAAGGGGAGCCGGTTGATATTATGTATCTGGATTTTCAAAAGGCATCTGACGAGGTACCTCATGAAAGGCTACAGAGGAAATTGGAGGGTCATGGGATAGGAGGAAACGTCCTATTGTGGATTAAAAACTGGTTGAAGGATAGGAAACAGAGAGTGGGGTTAAATGGGCAGTATTCACAATGGAGAAGGGTAGTTAGTGGGGTTCCTCAGGGGTCTGTGCTAGGACCGCTGCTTTTTAATATATTTATAAATGATTTAGAGATGGGAATAACTAGCGAGGTAATTAAATTTGCTGATGACACAAAGTTATTCAAAGTCGTTAACTCACGACAGGATTGTGAAAAATTACAGAAGGACCTTACGAGATTGGGAGACTGGGCGGCTAGATGACAGATGACGTTTAATGTGAGCAAGTGCAAGGTGATGCATGTGAGAAAAAAGAACCCGAATTATAGCTACGTCATGCAAGGTTCCACGTTAGGAGTTACGGACCAAGAAAGGGATCTGGGTGTCGTCGTCGATAATACACTGAAACGTTCTGCTCAGTGTGCTTCTGCGGCTCAGAAAGCAAATAGAATGTTGGGTATTATTAGGAAAGGTATGGAAAACAGGTGTGAGGATGTTATAATGTTATAAAGCTGGGCAGACTGTCTGTGGGGCCTGGTCCACTCCATGTAATTGTCTAATGCTCTTTTGCAATCTAAGGTATGCAAGTTGCTTTTGCCCAGGATAGGCATGATGTCGGGGAAAGAATTTTGGCAAGACAATCAACTGGTTCAGATGGAACTCCAACACCACTTTTGGAAGGAACTTAGGGTGCATGTGGAGGACTACTTTGTTGTGATGAAACTTAGTATAAGGTGCATCAACTGCTAAGGTCTGAAGCTCACCGACTCTATGAGCTGAAGTAATAGCCACGAAGAAAATGACCTTCCAGGTCAAGTACTTCAGATGGCAGGAATTCAATAACTCAAAAGGAGCTTTCATCAACTAGGTGAGAACGATGTTGAAATCCTATGACACTGGTGGAGGTTTGACAGGGGGCTTTGACAAAAGCAAACCTCTCAAGAAAGCGAACTAAAGGCTGTCTAGAAATGGGCTTACCTTCTATACGCTAAGCACTAATTGCACTAAGGTGAACCCTATGGAGTTGATCTTTAGAACAGACTCTGAAAAGCATAGAAGGTATTCAAGCAGGGTCTGTGTAGGGCAAGTAATGTGATCTAGGGCCTTGCTCTCATACCAGACAGCAAACCTCCTCCATTTAAAAGAGTAACACTTTTTAGTGGAATCCTTCCTAAAAGCCAGCAAGACTCGGGAGGCACCCTCCAAAAGACTCAAGGAAGCAAATTCTAGGCTCTCAATATCCAAGCTGTGAGAGCCAGAGATTGGCGACTGGGATGTAGAAGAGACCCTTCATTCTGTGCAATGAGGGTCGGAAAACACTCCAATCTCCACAATTCTATGGAGGATAATTCCAGAAGAAGAGGGAACTATATCTGCTGCAGCCAGTACAGTGGAATTAGAATTATGGTTCCGTGGTCTTGCTTGAGTTTCAACAAAGTTTTTCCTCACTAGAGGTATCGGAGGATACACATACACAAGGCTTGTTCCCCAATTGAGGAGGAAGGCATCTGACACTAGCCTGCCATAAGCCTGAATCAGAACTAAGGGACCTTGTGGATGATCTGAGTGATAAAAGATCTACCGAGGGGATGCCCCACGCTCAGTTCTTGCGGGCTATGCCTATATTGAGAAACCACTCATGTGGTTGCATATCCTACTCAGCCTGTTGGCCAGGGTATTGTCTGCGCCCGTCAGATAAGGGTCTCAAAGGAATATGCCGTGTTTGCGAGCCAAACACTACATCCGGACAGCCTCCTGACACGAGGGCATGATCCGATACCTCCCTGCTTGTTAGTGTAATACATTGACACCTGGTTGACATGAGCTCCGCATCCCAAGAGAGATGCGTCAGTCGTCAGAACATCTTGTGGCTGAGGAATTTGGAATGGAGTCAGAGTCAAACTGGATCGAACTGTCCATCACTGAAGAGAGCGTACAAGCTCTGGGACACTTGAATTAAATCTTCTAGACTCCCTGTGGCTTGATACCACTGAGAAGCCAGGGTCCATTGAGCTAATCACATGTGAAGACATGCCGTGAGTGTAACATACACTGTGGAAGCCATGTGGTCCAGCAATCTCAACATCTGCCGAGATGACCGACTGAGAGGCACAAACCTTGGACGCCAGGGAGACGAGATTGTTCGCTCTCTTCTTCGGGAGTTAAGCACGAACCTTCTGTGTGTTGAGCAGGGCTCCTATGAACTCTAATCGCCAAACAAGGCGTAGATGGGACTTGAGGTAGTTTAAACAGGGCGTAGATGGGACTTGGGGTAGTTTAAAACGAATTCTAGCAGCTCTAGCACCCTCCATGTCTTCTTCTGCACACAAAAGTACCCAGAATAGAATCCCTGCCCTTCTTCCCCTGATGGAACAGGTTCAACCGCATGGGCCTTTAGAAGGGTGGAAAGTTCCTCTGCAAGTACCTGCCTGTGCTGTGAGCTGAATGAACGAGCTCTCGGCAGGCAATTTGGAGGTTTGAGATGTCAACTGAGGGAGTATCCGAGATGGAGATTGTAAGAGGCCACCTTAGATGAAAACCTTTTAGCCTCCCTCTGACCAGCAAGTCCTCCGGGACGCACACTTGTACTGCGGCTATGCTCTGCTGGAGCCAGTCAAAAGCTCGTCCCTTGTTTTGAATGGGGAGCAGTAGTGGCCACGGGAGCACGCTGTCGATGGGAACAAGTGCACTGGGGCTGAGCCTGAGTAGGCTGATGAGCTGGAGTGTATCTACGACTAGGGACCACTCCTTGGTTTGCCCAAAAACCCTCCTGAGGAACTAGATGCAGAAGGTGCCCGGAGGGAGAGAGAAGAGATTGTATCTGTATGCTTCTTGATTTGGTCACCGACCTCCTCAACCTTCTCTCCAAAAAGGTTATCCCCACGACAAGGAGCATCCGCCAACCGCTGCTAAACAGTGTTCCAAGTCAGAAACACACAGCCATGAGTCTGTGCTTTGCTATACTCTGAGCAGATATTCTGGATACCACTTCAAAAGTGTCATAAGTGCCCCTGGCCAAGAACTTTCCACAAGCCTTCTGCTGCTTGACCAACTGGCGAAAAGGCTTGGCCTGCTCCAGAAGGAGTGAATCCACCAAGTTTCGTAACTAGACGCTCATAAAGAGTTGGTAGGATTGTACGTGAGATGAGCATTGAAGCCTGGAACATCTTCCGCCCCAAAAGAATCCAGGGTTCTAGCTGCTCTGCCTGGCTCTTTTGAGAGCGGACTCCACCACCATGGTTCACTGAGAAGCCAATACAGGTTGTCAATCTTTTTGGGCACGACAGGGACCGACAGAGGGGATTCCCAGTTCCTGATTAGGACTTCTTTGAGCAGCTCGTGGAGAGGAGAGCATCTTGGCCCTTGGCTTATCCTCCATTTCCAAAGAAAATGGAATGGCATCAGCCATTTCCTGAACAAAAGGTGGAAATGAAAGGCTCTCCGATGGAGACCATCTCCTTTCAGGTGGAGGAGAGGGTTCAGAGGGGATCCCACAAGACTCATCTGAGGATTCTCCTCTGAATCCCATGAGCGCTTCTTCTCAGTGTCAGACAGTATCTCCCTAAAGGGATCTCCGAGATTGAACCTGCATCGATGCCAAGAAACCATGCCCTCGAGAACGGCATTGAAAAGTCTGCTCCCATCTCGATCCTGGCAAAGATCCCTCCACTGACGTCGAGGGGATACCAGCTAGGGTGGCATTCAACAATGAGGTCAAACCGCATGCTGAGAACCTGGCAGGTCCGCAACGGGAAGTATGGCAGGCGCAAGCACCCCTGATACCAACGCACACCACTGCCTGAGGACAACCAGCAGCTCTGGAAGCAAGGCCCAGATGCAATCGAGGGCCGACACCAGGAAAGGCTGGGGTGCCGGTAGAGGCACAGACTGAGAACCGCTGGGATAGACTCGGGAGCAAGATCTCAGCTGCTTGGAGACGGGTGCATCGGCACCTCCAGTATGCAGGGAGAGCGATCCTCCCGGTGCTGAAGTTTCTCGGGTGTCGAATCCTTTGATGTCCAACAGCTCCCGGCACCACGTATCAAGGGTGAATGATGAAGATACTTCTAGGCCTTCGCCCTAAACTGGTCAAAAGGGCTCCTCGGTGCTGACGAGGATGACGTCAACATCGCCTCGAGGTCAGGTCCGATGATGGGATGGCCCTGAGGGGCCTGCACAGCAGGAGGCCTGGAAACTAGTGAAGACCCACTCGACACCTCACTGCTCCCAGTGTCTAAGGGTCTAGAAGCAGCCATGCTTACCGACGCTCCCGATACTGGTGCAATGCTCGACAAAGTGAATGATACATACCTGTAGCAGGTGTTCTCCGAGGACAGCAGGCTGATTGTTCTCACGACTGGGTGACGTCCGCGGCGGACTGTCTGTGGGGCTGTGTCCGCGCCAAGTAGAAGGCCAATGCTCTCTTGCAGTCCAATGTGTGCAACTGACGTTCAGCAGGGCGGGTATGCGGCCTGGGGAAGAATGTTGGCAAGACAATTGACTGGTTAAGATGGAACTCCGACACCACCTTCGGCAGGAACTTTGGGTGGGTGCGGAGCACTACTCTGTTGTGATGAAATTTGGTATATGGAGCATGAGCTACTAGGGCTTGAAGCTCACTCCTACGAGCTGAAGTAACTGCCACCAAGAAAATGACCTTCCAGGTCAAGTACTTCAGATGGCAGGTATTCAGTGGCTCAAAAGGAGGTTTCATCAGCTGGGTGAGGACGACGTTGAGATCCCATGACACTGTAGGAGGCTTGATAGGGGGCTTTGACAAAAGCAAGCCTCTCATGAATCGAACGACTAAAGGCTCTCCAGAGATGGCTTTACCTTCCACACGATAATGGTAAGCACTAATCGCACTAAGGTGATTCCTTACTGAGTTGGTCTTGAGGCCAGACTCTGATAAGTGTAGAAGGTATTCAAGCAGGTTTTGTGCAGGGCAAGAACGAGGTTCTAGGGCCTTGCTCTCACACCAAACGACAAACCTCCTCCACTTGAAAAAGTAACTCTTTTTAGTGGAATCCTTCCTGGAGGCAAGCAGGACCCGGGAGACACCCTCCGACAGACCCAACGCAGCGAAGTCTACGCCCTCAACATCCAGGCCGTGAGAGCCAGAGACTGAAGGTTGGGGTGCAGTAACGCTCCGTCGTTCTGCGAAATGAGAGTCGGAAAACACTCCAATCTCCACGGTTCTTCTGAGGACAACTCCAGAAGAAGAGGGAACCAGATCTGACGGGGCCAAAAGGGCGCTATCAGAATCATGGTGCCGCGGTCGTGCTTGAGCTTCAGTAAGGTCTTCCCCACCAAAGGTATGGGAGGATAAGCATACAGGAGGCCGGTCCCCCAATGGAGGAGAAAGGCGTCCGACGCTAGCCTGCCGTGTGTCTGAAGTCTGGAACAGAACAGAGGCAGCTTGTGGTTGGTCTGAGAGGCGAAAAGGTCCACCGAGGGGGTGCCCCACTCTCGGAAGATCTTGCGTACCACTCTGGAATGGAGCGACCACTCGTGCGGTTGCATGACTCTGCTCAGTCTGTCGGCCAGACTGTTGTTTACGCCTGCCAGGTATGTGGCTTGGAGGAGCATGCCAAACTGGCACGCCCAGCGCCACAGCCCGACGGCTTCCTGACACAGGGGGCGAGATCCGGTGCCCCCCTGCTTGTTGACGTAATACATTGCAACCTGATTGTCTGTCCGAATTTGGATAATTTGGCAGGACAGCCGATCTCTGAAAGCCTTCAGCGCGTTCCAGATCGCTCGGAGCTCCAGGAGGTTGATCTGCAGATCCTTTTCCTGGAGGGACCACAGACCCTGGGTGTGAAGCCCATCGACATGAGCTCCCCAACCCAGGCGAGATGCATCCGTCGTCAGCACCTTCGTGGGCTGCGGAATTTGGAATGGACGTCCCAGGGTCAAATTGGTCCGGATGGTCCACCAGAGCAGTGAAGTGCGGCAACTGGTGGAGAGGCGGATGACATCTTCTAGATTCCCGGTGGCTTGGAACCACTGGGAAGCTAGGGTCCATTGAGCAGATCTCATGTGAAGACGAGCCATGGGAGTCACATGAACTGTGGAGGCCATATGACCCAGAAGTCTCAACATCTGCCGAGCTGTGACCTGCTGAGACGCTCTGGTCTGCGAAGCCAGGGACAGGAGGTTGTTGGCCCTCGCTTCGGGAAGGAAGGCCTGAGCCGTCTGGGTATTCAGCAGAGCTCCTATGAATTCCAGAGACTGGGTTGGCTGGAGATGGGACTTTGGGTAATTTATCACAAACCCCAGCAGCTCCAGGAGTTGAATAGTGCACTGCATGGACCGGAGGGCTCCTGCCTCCGAGGTGTTCTTGACCAGCCAATCGTCGAGATATGGGAAAACGTGCACTCCCAGCCTGCGTAGGTACGCCGCCACCACCACGAGGCACTTTGTAAACACTCGTGGGGCGGAGGCGAGCCCAAAGGGCAGCACACAGTACTGAAAGTGCCGTGCGCCCAGGCGGAATCTGAGATACTGTCTGTGAGCTGGCAGTATCGGGATGTGAGTATATGCATCCTTTAAATCCAGGGAACATAGCCAATCGTTTTTCTGAATCATTGGCAGAAGGGTGCCCAAGGAAAGCATCCTGAACTTTTCTTTGACCAGGAATTTGTTCAGGCCTCTCAGGTCTAGGATGGGACGCATCCCCCCTGTTTTCTTTTCCACAAGGAAGTACCTGGAATAGAATCCCTGCCCTTCCTGCCCGGGTGGTACGGGCTCGACCGCATTGGCGCTGAGAAGGGCGGAGAGTTCCTCTGCAAGTACCTGCTTGTGATGGGAGCTGAAGGATTGAGCTCCCGGAGGACAATTTGGAGGCAGGGAGGCCAAATTCAGGGCGTATCCGCACCGCACTATTTGGAGAACCCACTGGTCGGAGGTTATGAGAGGCCACCTTTGGTGAAAAAATTTTAACCTCCCCCCGACCGGCAGATCGTCCGGTACGGACACTTTGAGGGCGGCTATGTTCCCGTGGATCCAGTCAAAAGCCCGTCCCCGGCTTTTGCTGTGGAGGCGCAGGGGGCTGCTTAGGCGCACGCTGTTGACGGGAACGAGCGCGCTGGGGCTGTCCCTGTGCCTGACGAGGCCTTCGGGCCGGCTGGTTGTACCTACGCTTTGCAAAAGAATAGGGTGCAGCCTGCCGGGCCCGGGAAAAACGTCCACCTGCTGAGGTGGATGCTGAAGGCGCCCGGTGGGAGAGCTTGTCGAGAGCAGTTTCCCGCTGATGCAGTTGGTCCACCATCTGCTCGACCTTCTCACCAAAAATGTTATCCCCCCGGCAAGGGACGTCGGCCAGTCTCTGCTGGGTGCGGTTGTCCAGGTCAGAGGCACGCAGCCATGAGAGCCTGCGCATCACTATACCTTGGGCCGCAGCACGAGATGCCACGTCACAGGTGTCATAGATACCCCTGGACAGGAACTTTCTGCACGCCTTCAGCTGCCTGACCACCTCCTGATAAGGCCTGGACTGCTCCGGCGGGAGCTTATCGACCAGGTCCGCCAGTTGTTGCACATTAGTCCGCATGTGGATGCTCATATAGAGCAGGTATGACTGGATGCGGGTCACGAGCATGGAGGATTGGTAGGCCTTCCTCCCAAACGAGTCCAGAGTGCGAGACTCCCGCCCCGGGGGCGCCGAGGCGGTATCCCTCGAACTCCGTGCCCTCTTGAGAGCAGAATCCACGACCGCCGAGTCATGGGGCAATTGGGGCCGCATTAACTCCGGGTCCGAGTGGATCCTGTACTGGGACTCTGCTTTCTTGGGAATGGTGGGGTTAGTTAACGGTCGCACCCAGTTCCGAAGCAGTGTCTCCTTGAGGACATTGTGCAGCGGCACCGTGGAGGACTCTCTAGGTGGTGATGGATAGTCGAGGACCTCGAGCATCTCGGCCCTCGGCTCTTCCACAGAGACCACGGGAAAGGGAATGCTAATAGACATATCCCGCACAAAGGAGGCAAAGGAGGGACTCTCAGGAGGTGAGAGCTTCCTCTCCGGTGAAGGCGTGGGGTCCGAGGGAAGGCCCGTAGACTCCTCTGAGGAGAAATATCTAGGATCCTCCTCTTCCCCCCACGAGGCCTCATCCTCGGTATCGGTCATGAGCTCATGTAGCTGAGTCCTGAACCGGGCCCGGCTCGACGTCGAGGCACCGAGGTCTCGGTGTCGTCGAGCGGTGGACTCCCGCGTCGGCGGGGACGGAGCTCCCTCCATCGACGTCGACTCCACCTGCGTGGCGGTCGAGACCGGCGCCGCAAGCGGCGGCGGTGTCGACAGCCCCGGCGCCAGGCTAGAGCTCGCCGGCGCCACAGACATCGGCGCCGCCGGCACAGCCTGGCGCATCAGCCCTTCCAGGATCCCCGGAAGGATGGCTCTGAGGCACTCGTCCAGGCCCGCTGCCGGGAAAGGCGGTGGGGCCGGCAGGGGTGTCGGTGTCAGAAGCTGATGGGGGCCAGGAGACGGCACCGAGGTGCCGGAACCCTGACGCGTCGGTACCTCCACAACCGACGGGGACCTCTCCTCTCGGCGATGACGCTTCGGCGTCGCCTCCTCTCCGATGTCCGGATGCACCGAGGGCGACCGGTGACGACGCTTCTTGTCCTTCTTTCGATGCGCGTCACCGGCGCCGGGAGGTATGGAGGAGGAGGAGGACGATCCCCCTCGGTCTCGAGGAGCCGGGTCAGACAGGGTTCGGTCCCGTGGACCACGGGCTGAGGGAGTGACCGGGGCCGACTGCCCACGCGGCCGCTCACCTCCACCCTCGCCGGCGGACCAGCGGGCCGACGGGACCTGTTCTCCTGGGGTCGATGCCATCGGTGCCAATGTCTCGGGCATCGATACCGGTACCGAAGGACCGGGCGTCGATACCGATGCCGTCGAGGTCGACGTCGAGGGGCCGGCGCAAGTTCCAAAAAGACGGTCCCGCAGAACTTGCCTCGCAACTTGAGTCCGTTTCCGGAGACCGAGACACAGGGAACACGACTTGATATTGTGCTCCGGCCCGAGGCACTGGAGGCACCAAGCGTGGGTGTCGGTCTGCGAGATCGGCCGGCCGCAGCGACCACACTTTTTAAATCCACTCGGGACCTTCGAGGACATAGACGGAAAAATCGCGTCGGCGAAGTCAAAGTCGTCAATGGTGGCGAAAATCACACCTCGAAAAAGAAAACGACCGTGCGGCCACTAGGCCGCAACGCGGCGTCCCCGCTGGAAACGAGGGAAAAAGGGAGCGCGTGCTCCACACGCTCAGGTTTTTTTTTTTTTGAAAAGAAAAGGGAAACCGGCGGTAACAAAAAATTAAATAGAAAAAACAACGATCCGCGTAAACGCGATCGACTTTCCGGCGGCTGAAAGCAGAGAGAGCGGCAAAGCATGACTCTCTCCAGACGCGGAAAAAAAGGAACTGGCGGGAGCGGTCGCGCACGGGCGGGAAGACGGCCGCGCATGCGCGGTGGGCGTGCCCTGCGTGCCGACCGTCCCGCGAAGCCTTTTCCGGTTGGTGGGGGCTGCCGCGGACGTCACCCAGTCGTGAGAACAAGCAGCCTGCTTGTCCTCGGAGAATGATGCAGACGCCTGCGACCTCAATGCGATTCTGACGTCAAGGAACCGGACTTGGTTCCAAAAATCCTGTCTTGTTGAGCCTCTTGGGAAAACTGCAGGGCTGTGGTCGGACTAGACACCAAAAATGGGTGTCCTTTCCCGAGACAGTCCGACTATACCAGGTACAGCACTTGAAGCTACTGGGAATCTTCGTGGACATGGATGGAAAAACTTTGTCAATGGACAGAGAAATTATTTAAGGTAGGGAGTGCTGGACCTGGGGCCAGAGGATGGGGTTAGTCTGCCCCTGCCACAGCATCAGAGTTTAAAAAAATAAAAAAAACAGCACCCCTGACGATCCAGACTGTAGACCGCCATTTAAGTAGTCCTGCTATCAATGCAAATTTAACATTCTGAGAGACCTGCACTTTTTTTTTTTTTTTTTTAATGATTTTTCAATTTTATTTCACTTTATTGCAAACACATTGCTCTGCAACAATTCCAGGTTTAGTTTCAAGTTTATTTGATATATTAACAATCATATGGGTATGTCAGCAGTTTACAGAATAAAAATCAGGGTAAGAAGCAACATAAGACAACTGAGATAACATTACATGTCATAAGAAAACAATGAGTGTAAGGATTACAGCATATTTCAAAGGGGTTTTAGAGAAAAGGAAGATACAAGAGGGTTCATATTACAAAAGTAAGCCCCAATTTCCCCTCCCCTCCTTTCACCCACCACAACCAAAGCCCATGATTCCACTTTCACAATACCTACCACCACCACCAAAGCCCCAACCCTTTCCCTCAACCATCTCATTCATTTCAATCCATCTAGCTACTACGTATTCCACCCTCTGAAAAGTTATGTTTACAGGATGGGAAAAGTATCTAACATATAAAACTATTTCCCAACTCCTAATCCCTTAATCTGATAATTACCCTATACCCTTTGTACCAGAATAATAGCAGAGATAAAGCGCATCCTTGTCATATCCCCTGTGCCACCAAGCACTCCATGTACCCCTAGTTTTTTTCTTAAACATACTTTTGGTTCATCACACAAAAATCTCCCTGGAATATCCATCCTCCCTAAGACCTGGAACATATGGGAAAATTAGGTTCTTACCTTGGTAATTTTCTTTCCTTTAGTCATAGCAGATGAAGCCATTACGTATGGGTTATGTCCATCAACCAGCAGGGGAGATAGAGAGCACTCAAACTTTCACAGTGCCCTCTTGGCCAGCTAGCTCCACTGCCTCTTCAGTATTTGAAGCTTCCAAAGCAGTATGGCAAACCGCAATGGGAATCACAAGAGCTTTCCTCACAGCGAACGATGGCCCATCACAAGGGCATGAACTCATAAAGGAGGGAATGCACATTCTCCTGGAGGGAATAAACTCATCCTCCTTATTGTATAAGTGGAGGGGAACACCCGCGCCTCCTGGAGGGAATCACACATCCTCCCAACACACTGGAGGGAATGAACTCATCCTCCTATTTATAGAACTGGAGGGGAACACACGCACCTCCTGGAGAGAATCAACACATCCTCCAAAAAAAACATGCTGGAGGGAATGAACACATCCTCCTAAATTTAAACTGAACATGAATCCTGAAGATTGTTTTCCAACTTTCTCCCAAGGAAGGAACTTCAGGAAATTAGAACAGAACCTGAAAAACAGATTCACAGCATACAGACCATCATACAGGGAGGGCTCATGGCTTCATCTGCTATGACTAAAGGAAAGAAAATTACCAAGGTAAGAACCTAATTTTCCCTTCCTTGTCATCAAGCAAATGAAGCCATTACGTATGGGATGTAACAAAGCAATCCCTAGATAGGGTGGGAACAAGCCACACCACGCGCTAGCACTTGTGCACCAAAACGCGCATCTCTCCTGGCAGCCACATCCAGCCTGTAATGTCGGGCAAAGGAGAGCTTAGAAGCCCATGTTGCTGCACTGCATATCTCTTGAAGAGAGAGTGCTCCAGTTTCAGCCCAAGAGGAAGAAATCGCTCTAGTAGAATGTGCCTTAAAGGCTACAGGCGGAACCCTGCCGGCCAGCAGATAAGCTGAAAAGATAGTTTCTTTGAGCCAGCGGGCAATAGTGGCTTTAGACGCTGGAGACCCTCTGCGAGAACCGGATAGCAAAACAAACAGATGATCAGAAGTCCTGAAAGAGTTAGTAACGCGCAGATACTGCAGCAGAGTCCTGCGCACAACCAAAAGGTGCAGCTGCCCAAAAGATTCTGGAAACTCTTCCTCTGAAAAGGAGGGCAAGAAAATAGGCTGGTTTAAGTGAAAGGCTGAAAATTGCAGAAATGGGTCTCTACAGGACAGCGCCTGGAGCTCTGACACCCGTCTCGCCGAGGTAATGGCCACCAGAAAAACGGCCTTCAGTGTCAAGTCTTTCTCCGATGCTCGCCGAAGCGGCTCAAAAGGAGATGCCTGCAGGGTTTTCAAAACTAGCCCCAGGTTCCAAGCTGGACAGGGTGCTCGCACTGGAGGTCGGAGCCGAAGCACCCCTCTAAGAAACCGTGCCACATCTGGGTGAGCAGCCAAAGACACGCCTTCCACCTTACCACGAAGGGAGGCCAACGCTGCCACCTGCACCCGCAGGGAATTATAGGCCAAGCATTTTTGTACACCTTCCTGCAAAAAGTCCAGAATCGGCGAGACAGGAGTCCGCATTGGACCAATGGCTCTGGAATCACACCAAGACTCAAACAGGCACCAAATCCTGTTATAAGCCACGGAAGTGGACCGCTTGCGGGCTTGCAGGAGAGTGGAAATAACTTTATTGGAATAACCTTTATCCCTCAATTGCGCCCTCTCAATAGCCATGCCGTAAGACCAAAGCGGCCGGCGTCCTCCATGGCTACCGGTCCCCGAGTCAACAGGTTCGGTACCAGAAGTAACGGCAGAGGAGCCTCCAGGAGCATCTGTCGGAGGTCTGCATACCAAGGTCTCCTTGGCCAATCCGGGGCGATGAGGACCACTTCTCCTGGGTGCAGCCGAATCCGCAAGAGCAGGCGCCCTATCAAGGGCCATGGGGGAAACACATAAAGTAGACCCGGAGGCCAGGGTTGAGCCAAGGCATCCAACCCCGCCGAGCGAGGATCTCTCCGTCTGCTGAAGAAGCACGGGACTTTGGTATTGGCACTTGTCGCCATTAGATCCATCACGGGCTTGCCCCATTTGGCACAGATCTGCAGGAATACTTCGTCTGCCAGATTCCATTCTGCTGGATCGATCTGATGCCTGCTCAGATAATCGGCCTGCATATTGCTCTGACCTGCAATATGAGCTGCCGACAGACACTGAAGATGCAGCTCGGCCCAGTGGCAAATCAGTTCGGCCTGCGCGGCTAGTGTTCTGCACCTTGTTCCGCCTTGTCGATTTATATAGGCCACCGTTGTCGTGTTGTCCGACATCACTCTGACAGCCAATCCTTCCAGGGTCACTTGAAAGGCCAGAAGCGCCTGAAACACCGCTTTCAACTCTAGGCGGTTGATGGACCACTCCGACTCCTCGGGTGTCCATAGACCCTGGGCACGCTTCCCCTTGCATTGTGCGCCCCAGCCCTTCAGGCTGGCATCTGTTACCACTAGGCACCAAACGGGGAGCGTCAGCGGCATTCCTCGCCGCAGCATGCTGTCCGAGAGCCACCACTCCATGCTGAGACGGGCCGCAGGGAGCCAAGTAAGTCTGCATTGGTAATCCTGAGAAATAGGAGACCATCTCCGGAGTAGGGAATACTGTAGAGGTCTCAGGTGCGCTCTCGCCCAGGGTACCACTTCCATCGTGACTGTCATCGATCCCAGCAGATGGACAATGTCCCAAGCTCGCGGGCGGGGCATCCTCAGGAGCAGACGGACCTGATTCTGAAGCTTGCACCACCTTAGCTCGGGTAGGAACACATAGCCCGAGACTGTGTCGAACCTGGCCCCCAAAAACTCTAGAGATTGTGAAGGGGACAGGTGACTTTTGGCCATATTGACGACCCAGCCTAGAGATTGCAGTACTGAGACCACTCTGGCTGTAGCTTGTAAGCTCTCTGTTGCAGAGTCTGCTCTGATGAGCCAGTCGTCTAGGTACGGGTGAACCCTGATACCTTCTCGCCTGAGAAAAGCAGCTACTACCACCATTACCTTCGAAAAGGTTCGGGGAGCTGTGGCGAGGCCAGAAGGCAAGGACCTGAACTGGCAATGTTTTCCCAACACCGCAAACCTCAGAAACTTCTGGTGCGGGGGCCAAATCGGTATGTGCAAGTAAGCTTCTTTCAGGTCTAGAGACGTGAGAAACTCTCCTGGCTGAACCGCCGCAATGACGGAGCGCAGGGATTCCATGTGGAAATGCCGCACTCTCAGGGACTTGTTCACTTCTTTTAAGTCCAGAATAGGGCGAAAGGACCCACCTTCTCGCGGCACCACAAAGTAGATGGAGTATCGGCCGCAGCCTTGCTCGGCGGGAGGCACCGGGGTCACTGCCCCTAACTGAATCAGACCTTGTAAAGTCTCCTCCACCGCCGCCCGTTTGACGGCAGAACCGCATCGGGACTCCACAAACACGTCTCTTACTGGGGCGTTGAATTCTATTCTGTATCCATCTCTGATCAGGTCCAGAACCCACTGATCTGAGGAAATCTTGGCCCACTCCTCGACAAAGAGGGAAAGCCGTCCTCCGATGACAGCCATCGAGGAGAGGGCCGGCGCACCATCATTGAGAGGGTCGCCCCTGAACTCCTGGTCTTGAGCCACCGGCTGCGGAACGCTTGTCCGAGCGAAAGGAGTTCCTCTGCTGACCACGGGCACGTGAAGTGAACCCAGCAGAACGCCCCGGGCGGTACCTTCTAGCTTCACAGAAGCGAGGTCTGCCTGGCCCTTAGAGGAAGGCCTCTGCCTATCTTCGGGCAAGCGCTGGGGTTTTGGATCACCCAGGCCTTTCACAATTTTCTCTAACTCCTCACCAAATAGGAGAAGTCCTTGAAAAGGCAACTTCACCAACCTTTGCTTAGAGGCCATGTCCGCTGCCCAGTGTCGTAGCCACAGACGACGGCGAGCCGCCACTGCTACTGCCATTTGTTTAGCCGAAGCTCTGACAAGGTCATAAAGGGCATCAGCCAGAAAGGACAAGGCCACCTCCATCCGCGGAGCCACATCCAAGAAGGGCTCCGCTCCATCTCCGGGCTGAGCCACTGCCTGTTGCAGCCAAGCTAGGCAGGCTCTCACAGCATAACAGCTGCATGCAGACGCCCGAACAGTGAGACCTGCAATTTCAAAGGACCGTTTCAACGCTGTTTCCAGCCTACGGTCTTGAACATCCTTCAGGGCAACACCTCCTTCAACAGGGAGGGTAGTTCTCTTTGTCACCGCAGTGACTAGGGCATCCACTGTAGGCATTTGAAAACGAGCCATATGTCCCTCACGCAGAGGGTATAACTGCCCCATAGCCCTGGAAACTCTCAAAGGTCCTTCGGGGTCAGCCCACTGAGCCGAAACAAGCTCTAGGATGGAGTCATGCAAAGGGAAGGCCCGAGCAGCTTTCTTGGTACTAGCCATCCTGGGATTACCCGAGGAGGCCATGCCACTGTCAGGATCTTCAATCGAGAGGGCCTGCAGGGTATCTGAAATAAGCGCTGGCAGCTCATCACGGTGGAAAATCCTCACTGCGGAGGGATCATCCAGATCCTGTGGTAAATCCGCACCTGACTTTGGTTCCTCAGACCAAGAACGTCTGTCAGAGTTCTCCGAATCCTCACACCCCAACCACGGGGGGAAAAAAGGTGCACCACAATCTGAAGGGAAATTAACCCTTCTGCGCTTATCTTTAGGCCAAGCATCCGGGGAAAAAGCCTCACTGGGCAGTCCCAGGCCAGAATCCATCGGGGGGGGCAATCAGAGGAGCCTCAGGCGACCCTTGAGGAAAGGCTCTTTTCATCATGTATGCTTTATGCAGCAAAAGCACAAAATCCGGGCAGAAAATCTCACCCTGGGCACCCAAATCCTGTCCGGTGCTAGCCACTCCTGAAATAACCTCATCTCGAGGTGCCCCACCCGGCTCAGGTCTCTCCGTGTCCACGGAGGCCGCGCCATGCGGTGTAAGCAAAATGGCGCCCGCTGCCAGCTCAGAGCGGGAAGAAACATCGCTCGCCATGCTTGGGCCGGCTCCTACGCCAATACAGCACGATTTACAAAGCCCTGCTGCTGATTTGCGCTTGCCACAAGTGTAACAGCGTTTTACATTGTCCGCAGCCATCGCCGAAAAAAGGCGGTAAAATCCAAAATGGCGGTTTCGCGCCAAAATCGCCCCGATCGCGGGCCCACCCCGGAGGAGTTGGAAAACACTCTTACCTCAAAGGATCTAGTGTACAACTACGATCCTGCTGAAAATCAGGTCAAAAACCACTGTTCCAGCGTCTCTGCATTTAAAAACGCGACGCAACTTTTTTTTTTTTTTAAGCTGTGAGGAAAGCAGAGGTATTGAAGACTCCGGAGGCTCAGATGAGTGGGAAAGGCAGGGAAAGGGCGAATCTATATGCCTGCATCCACTGTTGGTGGGTAAGGACAGGGAAAGCAAGGCAATATGTCCACATCCACAGAGGTATGGGTAAGGCAGGGAAAGGGCTAACCTATGTGCCTTTAAAGTGAAGCTGCTATAGCCTCCAACACCCCGGTTAACAACTGGCAAGCCAGGAACCACTTCCCGGCAGATTTTTCTGGAGCTCGAACAAGCTGCAGCCACCCTGCTAAGGGAGATAGAGAATACTGAAGAGGCAGTGGAGCTAGCTGGCCAAGAGGGCACTGTGAAAGTTTGAGTGCTCTCTATCTCCCCTGCTGGTTGATGGACATAACCCATACGTAATGGCTTCATCTGCTTGATGACAAGGAAAGGGGAAGTTGCAGACCCTATCAAAAGCCTTCTCTGCATCCAGAAGCAATATAGGTGTCACTCCCCACCTTGCTTGCCACATTAAAGTACCCATCGTATGTTGTCCGATGCCAGGAACAAACTTGGACTGGTTTCATGTACTAACTTTAAGAGTACCCTCTAATCTTCCTGCCAATATTTTAGTTAAGATCTTGAAGTTTGTTCCATTGTGTCTAAGTAATATCCTATATCCTTAATAGAGAACCCTCCCTCAGTTGCATACAGCGTTTCATAAAATCTCTTAAATTGCAATGCAATAGCTTTATTGGCCACCACAGGTTTCCCTTAAGGCCTCCTTCAAATTTGGAGCTTTTATACTTCTGCGATTGCCAGACAAAAAGCTTGCCTGCCCTAATGCCTTGAACCATATATTTTGTGCATGCATGCAAAAATTCTATCCATTGTATATAAGTATGAGATTAAAAAAGCCAAAAGGTATATTATTCAGGTAGGATACAATCTGGCTCCAACAAATCTTTAGTGTGGACTGTGAAAAACTGTAGTGGAATTTGCACCAGAGGAAGCCAGTTACCTGCCATGTCCTTTAGAGTGTACCAATTAGGCTAACGTAAACTAAAATCAGAGGGCCTAATGCGATTGTTCAAATTCAAAGTACTAAAATACACTGTCAATATGACCAGAAAAGCATATTCTTCTTTTATTTTTTATGTATTATTTAGATTTTGCTCACACCTTTTTCAGTAGTAGCTCAAGGTGAGTTACATTTAGGTACACTGGATATTACTCTGTCCCAGGAGGGCTTACAATCTAAGTTTGTACCTGAGGAAATGGAAGGTTAAGTTACTTGCTCAAGATCACAATGAGCAGCAGTGGGGTTTGAACCAGCCATCTCTGGATTGCAAGACCAGTGCTCTAACCACTAGGCCACTCCGCTCCTTGAGCCAAGTAGGAGCATATAACCACCTCTAACACTAGCCATAGCAGAACTCGCACAAAGCAGTATTAAGGAGACAGTAAACAACAAAACCACAATAGAGATAGAAGGCTCAACACAGAACATTACCATCAAGCATTAAGCCAAAGAAAAGGGAAAACAGTCAGATATCGAACTAAGCTAAAGTGTCGTCCCCATTACCACACGTGCTGAATTTAAATATTTGATGCCCACAGCCTATTACTTTTTCAGCAAAACCAGGCGCTCAGCCAGAAGAGAAACTTCACTTTAAAAAAAAAAAGGGGGGGGGGGGGGGGGGGTTCAGGAGAACAAAACTGCCCAAACAGCAAAAAGAGCCAAGTAGTTGAACAGATGTTATTCAAAATGGCATAGGCACCAAAAGAAAAAAAAAAGTAATGGCCACAGCCACTGTGAATTCCTACCTGAGGGAGAGGATTAGCTAAGGGCCGAATCAGAGATCACAGAGCTCCACAGAAGTGAAGGCAACATAAATAAAAGCTCCCAAGATGCTAAAAAGTAATTCTACCTGACTAAAGAGCAAGGTCAGGCTGGCGATACTGACTGCTTCCCTTCACTCAACTGCCATCGACACCAGCTGAAACCTTCACTTCCTTCAGCAAGCCAGCTGAGGGCAGAGCCCCAAGGCTTGTGCAACAGAACTCGAGGCAACCACCGAGAAGGAAGGTGCAGAGAAAAGGAAGGCGTACGGGTGGAGAAGAGAACCAGTACCACCAGGAGGCTTATTTTCAAAGCACTTAGCCTTCCAAAGTTCCATAGAAACCTATGGAACTTTGGAAGGCTAAGTGCTTTGAAAATATGCCTCCAGGTGGTACCCAAGCTCCAAAGGATATTCCAGCATATGGAACATGGACCTCAAAAGAGGAAACCCCCACGCTCAACTGACACACAATTTGGAAACCGAGACAGGAACAGTCACCACAGAGCAGACCAGGAGCTGTGAAGTCCATACACCATCTGCTGGAGAAAGAGAATACTGGAGGTTCTGGAGCTACATGATATCCTTACAGGTGCAAATCACCAAGGACTACTTTTATTCTCTGTCTCCACATGCTGGTTGATGGACATAATCCACAAATTTCTGGACTGATCTGTGGGACAAAAAGGAAGGTATATTATTCAGGTAGAATACAATCTGGCTTCAACAAATCTTTAGTGTTTCAGGAAGTCTATTTACCTTTCCTACTATTAACACTAATATTAATCGACCTTCTGCTAAATTTTTGTTATACTTAGGAAGCAGCTTAATAATAAGTCCATAAGCTGAAATCAAGATGGACTTGGAAAATCCACTAGAGTAAGCATCTTAAAATCTGTTTTCTCTTTTGAGACCTTTCCAGGTACGTGTGACATGGATTGGCCACAGGATATTGGGCTTGATGGACCTTTTGTCTGTCTCAGTATGGCGATGCTTATGTTCTTATTGACCGTCATACCCTTTTATGCCTGAATTTGGGAGACAAGCTTTGGATCTGTTTCTTTTGCGCAGGGGCTGGAGATTCTCAAGCTCCACTATGAATGCAGCTGTTTCCCTTTCTCCTTTTTTTCTCTCACTTTTTTGTATCAATAATCCACACATATATACGCGTTTCCCACTTACCAAAGTGAGTGTAAGGGAACCTCTCCTATATCATTGCACAGAAACTGTAATCACAGCCTTTCTCAGTGAAATTCATTCTAACCTTGAGTCAGGAAATTTGGTTCTTGTGGTGTCACTTGATTTCTCCGCTGCTTTTGAACTCATGGCTCGTTCTTAACTACTATCGCAGCCCTCCAATATTGGCTTGGGGGGGGGGGGGGGGCAAAGTTTTAGACTGGTTTACATCTTATTTGTCTAATCGCTCTCTCTCAGTTCATACCATTATACAATCATCTACCTCCCAACCAACTCATCTGTGGTGTTCCCCAAGGCTCAATTCTTTTCTCCATTACTATTCAACATTTTCCTCAATCCAGGACTATATTAGAGCATTTTATTATGCTGATATCCTTTTACTTTACCCAACCTTGCCTCTTTCAACGGCTTAAGATCTTGTGTAAGATTGCCTGTCAGCCTTATCTCACTGGTTACACAGCATAAATTAGTCTTAAATCCAGAAAAGACAGTAATATTTTGGATGCCTGGCTATCATCTGCAACCGTCTCTAGTTGCGTATTTATTTAACATGGACATACCAGTCATTCATTATCTAGGAGTATTATTCGACTCCCATCTCACCTTCAAACTGCAAACTTCGACTGCTGCAACTTGGTTTTCCAACACTTCTGTCACCTTCGATCTTTACATAGTCTCTTGAAACTTCTCTACTATGCATACTCTTAGTTTCACGATTGGATTACTATAATGATTTATGCAGGCATTACCAAACAATTGCCAACTTTACAAATCTTACATAATGTTGCCACTCATTCTCTATCTTATGCTTAAAAGAAAAAAAATGTTACTCCCTTTTTACGGTCATTGCCGGAGGATGTAGTAACAGTGGTTAACATATCTGGGTTTAAAAAAGGTTTGGACAAATTCCTGGAGGAAAAGACCATACATAGTCTGCTATTGATACAGACATGGGGAAGCAACTACTTGCCCCGGGACTGGTAGCATGGAATGTTGCTGTTAATTGGGTTTCTGCCAGGTACTTGTGACCTGGCTTGGCCATGGTTTGGAAAACAAGATACTGGGCTAGTTGGACCACTGGTCTGACCCAGTATGGCTACTCAAGTTCTTACATTGACTACCAATTGATTTTTGCACCCAATATAAGATCTTGTGTTTGGCCTTAAGGTCTGCCATTTGAGTTCTCCTTCCTACTTGTCAAGCATGGTAATTTTCTATACCCCATCACACTCTTTGCGTTCTCTCAGCGGTCACCATCTCACTCTTCCCGATCCAAAGCAGCACACTATGAAAGTACTAGAGCATCTGCATTCTTTTATTTAACGCCAAAACTATAGAATGGCCTACCCACTTATATATCAGATCAGAACTCTCCTTTTCAAAATTTAAATCCTACTTGAAAACATATTACTTTGAACTAGCTTATGGATCATGAAAGTCCTGATTTCTTCTTTTTTCCTCTTCGGTTCTGCTATGTCTGAAGGATTTGTGAGCAATTCCCCCCCCCCCCCCCCCCCCTTCCCTCTCCATGTTTTACCCTTTTTCATTCTTTATCCCAAGTTTGAGTGTGTCAACTTCCCTATCAATTTTAATGTCATTCTTTTCTGGTAATTTTATGACTTTTATAAATGTAAACTGCTTTAACCAAATTCTAAGGCAGTATATCAAATTTATGAATAAACATATCATTATGAGATAAGAATGCCTTCCAATTATTCCGTAACCAGAGCTGTATACCTGCCTTTGCCAACAAGGTGGTGTTGTCTCTGAAATGTTTATCATGATTATCTCCTCCTCTCTCCTACCAATACCCTGTCGTTGTAGGGTGACTTTTTACTGCATGCCAACCCTCCAACTGGTCAGTCTTTCCAAAGAGGTAATCTAATCTAGAATAGGAATTATTACTGGAGGAGAAAAAGGTATAGTCGCTATATCCAGGGTTGAGCTCTCTCCATATGTCTATGAAAGCCCACTTGCCCAGTGCCAAATTACATCTCTTTACCATCTGCCTCTTTTTTTTCCTTTTTTCCACGGCCCATAATTCGTATCACCCCCTACAATTAGCACTCATCTATCCACGAGAATTTTCTGGAATATATCAAAGAAATCCTGTCTGGGGCCATAGGAGTGTACAGGTTTAAATAAAGTTCAACTTCATCTATTCACCCCTTTACCCAAATCATTCACTCATCACATCTTGTCCCATATCATATACTATGGTTATTTTATGTAGCACAATTATTACCAGTTTTCTTTTAGACCCCCACATTTCTTGCTTCAACTTTTCTGATTCCTTCAGCAATAATTTGATTTTTTGCAGAAGTGCGATAGTCACTTTCCCATATCTCAGGTACTTTAAAATCCACTTCCTTTTAAATATATTGCTTAGGCCACCTACATTTTCAGGTAGCTATTTCATAATCTTTTGCCCCATTGCTCCATAGATGCAAATACTGCTCAGGTGGAAATCCCAATACTCTGTCAAATATGGTCCATATGTAATCCTCACCTATGACCTAAATATTTCCCATTTCCAAAGCTTCCTATCCTTAAAGGACAACAATCATGTACCAACATTCTCCCAAGTCCCCTTCATCCTCTGTCTCTCCAACCCATTCTCCTTTTCCTTCCCTTGCCTCATCGCTCTTAATCTCTCCCTTCCCTCCTTCCCCCAAGTATTGCCCCAATTTTCTTTCTAGTCAAAAAACATACATCAACACCATCCCCTCCCTCTACTCCCATCACACCCCTCTCGTTGCCTACCAACCCTTAGTGTTGTCACAACCTACTGGCTTCCCTCCCACAAGCCATCTCCTTATCTCTTTCATACACACAATCAATTCACCTGGCTTCTGTTTTTGTTGGTACCAGGCACTCCACCAACCATATCTCACTCCACAACTGCCCCCCCTCCAAACATAACAATTAAATGACCAATAAAACTATTAGCTCTGTCAGTTTGTAGTCCAAACGCCATCTCTGTGCCTGCTTCAACCTGCCGAGGTCTCCCCCAAGGAAACTAGAGAATCATCCTTTCCATCTCTCTGTCCCTTGCACCTTGGTCCTCCACCTCACTGCATCTGTCTGTAGTACCTGAACTTCTTTACAAGGTTAAAGATTGATGGGAAAGAAAGACTACAGAATAATTCATCCTACTGTGTGAAGGAATGCACACTGGAATCTTGGCAGATTCTTTCAACATCTAGGCATATTTCACTACTCCACATCCCTTTGCCTGTTTCTCGGGCTGCACCAGGACATGCTCCCAAGCTGCTCAACTCTAATGAATTTTTTAGCCTCCTTAGGAATAGAAATAAATTTTCATCTGCAATTGACTGCTACTACCAACTTGGCTGGAAACCACAGCCTAACCCATAACCCTTGATCTTGAAGTTCTTTCTTGTATTGAAAAAGTTCTCTCTTTTATGTAGAGTCTTAATGTTCAGGTCCAGAAAAATCCTCACATCCAAATTATTATCGTAGTGGCAAGCTAATTTGTCTAGCTTTTTCAACACTGTGTCCATCAACTGAAATTGGAGGAGTTTCACCACAAAAGCCTTAGGTGGCATAGGATGGGTTTAGGTTTTGACTTGAGCTCTCTGTGGCCCTGTTCAATTTAGAAAGGGGACGTTACCGTTGTGTCAGGAAAACAAGTCTTTAGTGGATTTTGTATGTAAATAATTGGAGCAGATCCATCCCTCCCTTCTGGGATTCCAAATATTCGCAAATTACATCTTCTATTCCAATTTTCCTGATCTTCTATGTTATTCATTAATTCCAATTTGCATGTGCACACTGTTTGTGGCAATTTTTTCTCCTGCCCACTCCAATGCTATCATTCTACTTTCAAACACATTTTCTTTACTTTAGTCGCAGCAGATGAATCCAGACGCTTGTGGGTTGTGTCCATCTACTAGGAGGCGGAGATAATTGCACCGTCTTATAGGGTGGAATGCTCCTTGGTGATTCAGTATTTCTCATAAGCAGAAGGAACCAGACTTATAACATTTCTCCTTCCCAACAGGGAAACACGAGAATCCAAAAAATGAAAAGAGGTAAACTGCTTACCACAGATGTCGCCTAAAAGAAAAAGAGAAAACAACCAACCAACCAGGTGGGATGCTGGATTCATCTGCTGCAATTAAAGGAAATAAAATTATCAGGTAAGACAATTTTATGTTCCTTAGCATCAGCAGCAGATGAATCCAGAAACTCATGGGATGTAGCAAAACAGTCCTGAAACAGAGTAGGGCATAAAAACTTCCACAGACAGTACAACTACTCTAGACGAGGTAGCCGCTCAAGCGGAAGACCCTTAAAGAAGTAACTGGAGAACGCAAGAAAGACCAGATCTGCCCTGGAACAGAAGCATTAAGAGACACTACAGTACACTGCTAGTGGTGCCACTGAAACAATGGTGGCTGGAACTGATATGCAATAGGTTTGGCCTTCACCAGTGTGCAATACAAGGGAAAAGAGCTGCTGTGGCAAACCAACACAGCTAACTTTTAGCACTGCAGCATAGTGTGAGCTATCCCAACCATGCAAAGGAACTGCTTGTCCAGGCAAGCAATATGAGTGAGACATAAATATGCCCCAACTGAAAAGGACAAAAGGAGGAAACAGAAATGGTTAAGCTCCCAAGGCAACAGGGGAACCCCCCCAAAAGAATCCCGCCTGCACTATATCCGACTTATTGCTTCACAGTTTTTTTTTTTTGTCTTTTTTTTGTTTTGTAACACAATACCCCGAGAAGGGTGCCAACCCCTCTCCCTCCAATCGAAGCCCTCGGGGCCACTGACCGCCAAAGCGGAACGGTCGCTGAAGGGTTGGGTCCAATAATACAGGCAGCGCAGTCAGAGACTGCGTTGCAAAATGGCTGCTAGTAAATTGTCTGCCTCCTTAACAGACACACCGTTCGCGTCCCCTGCGTGGGAAACCATCGTGACCTCAATGTTCCCGGGCTCACCTGACACCAGGGAGTCGGCACCGTCATTTGGACTCGGCCCCCGCCGCTACTCCCTGCTGAGTACAGCAGAAGCCTCACAAAACAGTCCCGGAGTCGATTAAAAATACAGAAAAAAAAAAACCATCACAGCCCCAATGTGCGGAAGGATCTTAAAAGGCATACTCACCCGAAGTGCCAGCTATCAGGAGCCCACTAGTGGGACCTACTGCAACTTCAAAAACATCTAGGGACTGACCCCTCCCAAGCCCAAAACTGGAAACCCAGGAAGCCTCTGGGCAGCAAGACAGAGTAAAGAACCGGGCAGAATAAAACTGCATGCTTCCCCACCCCCAACCTGTGCTAGTGAGGAAGGAAAAGGAAGGCAGGGATGGAGTGGGGGTGTAGGATGGGGGAGGGACCTGGGGGGACCAGGTGTACCCCTTAAAGGCAGCACAGCTCACCTGCACACCCCAAGCTACACTGAACTGTGGCCCAGAAAAGGAGCTAGCACCAGATAAATCCAGGAGCTTCAGAGAGACCATCCATCCTCCTGCTGGAGATGGAGAATATTGAATCATCAAGGAGTATTCCATCCTATAGGACAGTGCAATTCAGCGCTCTCTCTACCTGCTGGTAGGTGGACACAACCCACAAGTCTGTGGAGTCACCTGCTGCTGACGCTAAGGAATGTCTCCATAAATGTTACTGCTTCAAATCACTCCTTTAGTCTGCTTCCCATCATCAACTCCTCCTGATTTTGCCCCATAACTCCTTTAATACCAGACCTTAAATATTGTCAATTGGGTTATCTGGTCCATTACAGCTTACTCCTGCCAGGATGCTTCCTGCAGGTGGTGACTTGCTGCTTTTGCTGAATAAAGATCTTTTAAGGAGGCTTAATTTGTTTCAAAACTTCCTCCCTCCAAGTATACCACTCCTGGAGAGTCCTAGCTGAGCTCTATCCAGCGCTGCTTCCCTCTGGGTGCTCTTTCTATCTTGCTGTACTACTCATGCTAGTTACTACCTATTAACGTTTCAAATTCAGAATCTTCTCCTACAGCCAGCACAGAATGTTGCCACCATAGAACTTACACTCCAGGCTTATGACTACACCTGTTTGACCCAGATCTCCATGTTCTCTCCCTTTGTGATGCACCACTTGCCCCCAAGTTCCCCAAGATGCAAACAATCACAAAGAAAATACAAATACGCAATAAGACAGACCAAAAGATCAAACTACAAAACTGAAATAGGGACAGATTACAAAGAAATTATACCAGCTCATGAACAAACTACTTGGTCACAACAACAAAAACAGCCATTCCATCCACAGACAAACTTGCCAAGTACTTCTATGAAAAAATTATAAACCTACGCAACACACTAGCTCACGACAACACTGACATCGAATACTTCTTTAATGGACCCAACTAATGGAGGATACCCGGCTGACCGAATCTGGTTAAACTTCAACCTCCTCACCATCGATATAGTTGCGCAGGCAATCGGCAGGTTCTCCAACACTCACTGCAAACTAGACACTTGTCCCAACTACCTACTGAAATTCGCCTGACTGCTTCACATCCCACCTAAATTACATGCTTCAGTGAGGTCTCTTCCCTAAGGAAAATGGCAATATTCTACTCACCCCAATACCAAAGGACTCCACGAAAAAAACCCCAAATGAAATCACTACCGTCCAGTAGCATCCATCCCGATGTCAGTCAAACGGATGGAAAGCATGGTAGCCAAACAACTCACAGAACATATAAATAAATTCTCAATTCTACACGAATCTCGGTCAGGTTTCCGTCCCCTACACAGAAGAGAAACAATATTGCTGACTCTCCTTTCCAAATTCAAACAGGAAATAGCAACAGGCAAAAACATCCTTCTCCTCCAATTCGACATGTCTAATGCGTTTGACATGGTCAACCACAACATACTACTAAGACTACTAGATTAAGTTCGGGATTGGTGGTAATATACTAAGATGGATCAAAGGTTTCCTAATCACAAGAACATATCAAGTAATATCAAACTCAAACATATCACCACCGTGGAAAGCAGACTGCGGGGTACCACAAGGATCACCACTATCCCCAATCCTCTTCAACCTAATGATGACCCCCGTTAGCCAAGACCCTATCCAACCAAGGCCTTAACCCTTTCACCTATGCTGACGATGTTATAACATACATTCCTTACAAAGCAAATCTGTCTGAAATCACCAATGAAATCAAGATCAGCTTCATCATCATGGGCACTTAGGCAAATGCATTTCAAGTGAAACTCAACAAAACACAGTGTCTCGTTGTCTCATCTCAACACAGCATGGACAACCCCATAATTATCAACACTCCAGACCACACCCTCCCTATCTCAGACAGCCTGAAAATCCTCGGCGGCACAATAGACCACTACCTAGAACCAAGTGGCATCCACAACGAAGAAAATGTTTCACGCAATGTGGAAACTCAAACGCGTGAAACCTTTCTTCCCGAGGGAAACATTTCACAATCTGATAAATTAATCGTACTAAGCCATTTAGACTACTGAAATGGAATCTATGCGGGATGTAACAAACAAACCTTAAAGAGACTCCAGACCGCTCAGAATACGGCAGCCAGACTTATCTTCGGAAAAACCCGATACGATAGCGCAAAACCCCTCTGCAAAAAACTACAATGGCTCCCAATTAAAGAACGCATTGATTTCAAGATCTGCACAATGGTTCACAAGATTATCTACGGTGAAGCCCCGGGATACATGACAAACTTGATCGACCTACCTACGAGAAACACATCCGAATCATCATGAACGTACCTAAACCTGCACTACCCAAGCTGCAAAGGACTCAAATACAAAGCAACCTATGCATCCAACTTTTCCTACATAAGCACCCAATTGTGGAATGCACTACCAAAAGCCATGAAAACCTCGTACGACCACCTACACTTCCGGAGAACACTAAAAACGTATCTTTTTAAAAAGGCATACCCTACGAACCCAACAAATGCCTGATCTCTGCAACACAACAACACTAGAATTCAAAATGCACATAACACAACTCTCCCACTGTTCAACGACCTTATGTGGCTGTCCCACATGAATTTATCTGTAAACACCGGAGACTGCAAACACACCTCCGGTACGATGTAAGCCACACTGAGCCTGCAAATAGGTGGAAAAATGTGGGATACAAATGCAACAAATAAATAAAAAGTTGGTGTTGCCATAGCTCTCAGAGGGGCTGTGATTTTGTTGCGGACTCCTGTACACACATCTCCTGAGCCTCATCCAGGTCCTAAGGGTTGATGACTCAAACCTCTCTACCGTCTTGTGCAGATTGCCTGGGGACTTGGGGCGCAGGGCTGCACTCTTCGCTCATTCTCTCCCTTCGCCAGACCTGCTCCCATGTGTTTGTGAAGTGCAACCTTCTCGTAGCCCAGCTTCTCAAAGCTCATCTGCAAGGAAAATGGAGCCTTCTCTGGAGTGTTCCCAGAGTAGGTAAACTACTTTTACCATTTCTCTGTGCCAGGGTTCAGTCAGGAGGGGGAGCCACAGAGCTTTTCAGTGTGTGTAGCCATCTTGGCTACAAGCCTCATCAGACGTCCTTTCAATCTTACTTGTAACCATTTTCTGAGTTAGGTCTGTCGTGTGCGGAAGCAGATCAAAGGTACATGAATCATATTCCTGGACAGAAAAAAAAATTGAGTAGTACCGGATTATGCACGTGCCATACATCAAGTAAACTAAAAGCCTACATGAGCTTTTTCAGCTTATGTCTGTGTCACTTCTAGCCCAGCCCTCCCTTTCCTTGAAGTGTTCTTTCCCAGGGTCACCCTTCCTTCAACAAACCCCAGCAGCTTTTTCATGACATTTTCAACGGCACTGAATTCATATTAGGGGGTGTGTGTTTGTGTATATAAACATACATATGTGTATATATATATTTTTTTTTTTCACAAAAGTATACTACGGATTATTGACCCCTTCAGAAATATATAGCACCCCTCAATCTTTCTTCACTTGCTGCATTTAAGAAGCCACTTCAGATGCTATGCAGATGCCCTCCCCCCTTTCTGCCATTCCCTCTGATTAAAAGCAAGATATACCTGGCCAAATCAGGGATGGTTTATTAAAAACTCATCATTCCTTACCAGATGCGTTTCCTGAAGCAGACCAATTCCCACCCTCAACCTCCCCAGCTCCTTAAAGAGCAGTTGGTATTTCTGTGGGGCATTTAAGCCTTGAACTTTCAATGTTATAATCTTTAAGGAGAAATTAGGCCTTACCTGCTAATTTGCTTTCCTTTAGTCCCTCCAGACCGGCCCAGAATGTGACTGATGGGTTGTGCACACCTTCCAGCAGGTGCAGACTGAGAAAAAAACTGTGACTCTAGAGAAAGCCAATAAGAGCCCTTGCCAGCCAGAGAAAGATCCAGTAACTAAGTACCAAAGCAGAACAAAGCCAAAGAACCGTCTGTGCACCCGAAAGCCTGAGCAGCCACCGGCACCTTGCCAACACAGGGTGCATACCGCAGAAGAAAATAGTGTCCCCTTAACCACAGAAATATGGCCTGAAGTGAGAGACTAGAAATTTCTTCCAACTCTGTAATTCATTTTACTTATATATATATATACATTTTTTTTTTTTTCTAAAAAATCGTAAACATGCAACACAGCTCCCAAGAAATAACCACGAACTATCATCGAATAAAACTGAATATCTGAAGGGAAGGATCTGGGCCGGTCCGGAGGGACTAAAGGAAAGCAAATTAGCAGGTAAGGCCTAATTTCTCCTTCCTTAGCGTCCCTCCGGACTGGCCCAGAATGTGACTGATGGGAACAAAGCAGTACAATCATGGGAGGGACCCTAGCAGACCCGCCGTCAAAACCTGCACCCCGAAACCAGCTTGCTGACGTCTGAATACATCCAAACGATAATGCTTCAAAAAGGAATGCAAAGAAGACCAAGTTGCCGCCCTACAAATGTCCTCAGGAGGCACGAGACACCGTTCTGCCCACGAAGTCGCTTGTCCTCTGGTAGAATGCGCCTCAACACCCTCCGGAACAGATTTTCCAGAAAGAAGGTAAGCTGAAGCAACCATTTCCTTAAGCCATCGGGAAATAGTGGACATAGAAGCTATAAGGATGTAACGCGAACCACCCAGGAAAATAAACAACCGATCGGAACGACGCAAATCATCGATAGACTTGACGTAATGCTTCAGAACCCTTTTGACATCCAAACATTTCAGGCGATGCTGCTCCTCCATTCCAGAAGAAGAACTTAGCACAGGCAGTACCACCGGCTGAGAAACATGAAAATGAGACAACACCTTAGGCGGAAAAAAGGGTACTGGACACAGGAACACCCGATCCGAGCTGAACTCCAAGAATGATGATCTACAAGAAAGAGAAGTGGAACGACACCTACACCTCAGCATAGCAGAAATGACTCCCGCTGAGAAACGTCTCTTAACTAACCTCACCCGCTCAAGAGCCAAGCTGCAAGACAAAATAGACTGGGGTCTGGATGAAGAACCAGTTCCTGCACTAATAAACCTGGAAGGACTGCAAACCTGAGAGGGGAACCGGCAAACAGATTCCGAAGATCAGCATACCAGGGACTGAGAGGCCAATCCGGGGCTAACAAAATCATTGTACCCCTGAGCTATTATATTCTAGATCAGACGACCTAAAAGAGACCATGGCAAGAACGCATAGCGGATACCCTCTGGCCACGGTTGAAGCAGCGCCTCAAATCCCTGGACCCAGGGGGTCTCCTCGGCAACTGAAGTATGCCGGCACTTCCACGTTGGCCGCTGAGACAAACATCTACTGACGGGAGTCCACAGCGAAGCACGAGACTCTGGAACGCGTCGTCGCTAGAAGTCCACTACCTGGTATTCAGAGAGGTGCGACTGAGAAAGTCTACCTGAACATGTTCCACCCCTGCCATAAGGACCGCTGACAGATCTAGCAGATGACTCTCTGACCAGCTTAGAAGAAGAAGCAGCAGCCTCTAGCTCCAACTGAAGACTTTTGTTCCTTCTTGGCAATTGAGATAGGCCACCGCCGTGGCATTCTCCGACATGACGCAGACTGACCTGCCTTCTAGGAATGGAAAAAAAGCCCCAAATGCCATGCGTATTGTCCTTGACTCTAAGAGGTTGATGGACTATTTGCCTCCTCCGGAACCCAGAGACTTTGAGCAAATTGTCCCAGACAATGTGCTCCCCAGTCCTTCAGACTGACATCCGTTGTAACCATTGTCCACTGTGGAGCATCCAGCGGCCTTCCCCTGGCAAGATAAAGATAAGAAGGTACTGAGAGGTCTCCAAATCGAAGAAGATAAGGAGGAACTGAGAGAGATCCAAAACACCTTTCAACAGAGTTTACTACATAACCGAGCACAGAAGAAAAAAACTGGGTAACTAGCAAAGTACCTTGTAGCCTCTTCAGGAGTGACTTAGCTATGAGCAACCAATCATCTCGGTAAAGGTGAACAAGAATACCCTCCAACCTGAAAATTGCAGCCACTACTACCATGAAGTTGGAGAAAAGTCAATGTCAGACCTGCGAGTTCTTATACCAAATAGAGCGCTGCCAAGCACAGAACTCTGCTTAGCGGCCGGACAACCCCGGGTGTCACCTGTGCTGACCGTCGTTCCCCAGAGGTTGAGCCCCTAGGTGCGGGCAGCCTGCAGGTCTTAAGAGAAGGAGCAGAAAGCGGGGTGATGAATGTGACAGCCAGACAGGCAGCAGACAAGAGAGTGAATCCAGGTACAGGCAGAGTCAGTAGGCAGGCAGCAGACACGACAGTAATGCAGGTATAGGCAGAGTCAAGAGGTAGACAGCAGACACAAGAGTAATCCAGGAATAGCTACCAGAGGTACTGTGTCAACCGTTGAAGCATGAGAGGTCTGTGGAAAACAGCCCTAACAGCTTCCGCTTTGAGACACGGATGACAGGGAGACTTCAGAAGAGTAACTGGCAGATTCCTCACAAACTCAAATGCACCTTGTTTCTGTCTTCTCCAAACCAGCAGAGCTGATAAAACAAAGCTGGAAACACTAACGAAAGCAAAGACTAGTAAGAAGGGAGAGTCAACAGGATTAAGCATTACAGGAGAGAGACCTTGACTGGTTTATATGAAGACTATGGAGAAAACAAAGCTGGAAACACTAACGAAAGCAAAGACTAGTAAGAAGGGAGCGTCAACAGGATTAAGCATTACAGGAGAGAGACCTTGACTGGTTTATATGAAGACTATGGAGATTCCAAAGGGCTTTGAAAGTCAGTGACATGCAGGAAGGAAGAATATTTGCAAATCATAAGAAAAGGGGAAGAACTGTGATATCAGCCATGGAAACAGTGCTAACTATGGCCTTGTCCCAGCACTATAGACATGCCTAGAGCGTGCCACATGCAAACATGTGAAAAGTGTTTCAATTGACATTTTCCAAAAGAAAATATGCCAAATATATGGGAGGAGCACGGGGAGACCATGGACATGGCCCGAGAATGGCAAAGACAAACCAAACTCAGGTATCCATAGAAAGTTATATAAAGGAAAGAGAAAGGGAAATGGGACTTAATGTATCACCTTTCTGTGGTTTTTGCAACTACATTCAAAGCGGTTTACATATATACAGGTAATTATTTGTACCTGGGGCAATGGAGGGTTAAGTGACTTGCTCAGAGTCACAAGGAACTGCAGTGGGAATCGAACCCAGCTCTCCAGGATCAAAAACCGCCGCACTAACCACTAGGCTACTCCTTCACTCCATGGAATACATGGAGGCATATTTTCAAAGCAGCCTTCCAAAGTTCCATAGGTTTCTATGGAACTTTGGAAGGCTAAGTGCTTTTGAAAATATGCCTCATGGTATAAAGAGTGGAGAGGAAAAAATAAAATCCCCAACGGGCAGAGCAGCTAGCTGAGAACCCGGGGATCTGGGTTAGACCCCCACTGTAAACCCCTGCACCCAGAGAAAAGGCGATTTAAGAACTGGTACGAGGAAGACGCATTCGATCCAAGATGGCTGCAAGCTGTTAGGACGCTGCGACTCACGCTCCTAAACCATGCCGAAACGAAGAGGAAGAATAGCGGGTAGGGCTTCCCCGCTAACTCCCTCATTACCTGGTCCGTTGGATCGATACTTGAGATCGCAGGGAGTCCATCGAGAAGGCGGTGTGCTACCAGATGTACGCGCCGGCGAAACGGAGAATTCGGCGCTCTCTGGACTTGAAGTGACTCTAAGCCCCGCTGAACGCACTCCTCCTCCCCAGCCGATAGGCGCCAGTTCCTTTCTCCTGGATTCGACAGGGTCTACTCCCACAGAGGTTAGGGGCCCAGAAGAACGCCGAATCGAAGCCTCCCTTACTACAGAGAGAGAACTGGAGATCAGTTTGCCCGTGGAAACGCTGCAAACTGAGGTGAGAGAAGCTGAGGGACAAAGTGAAGACGCAGACCAGCCTGTAAGGTTTGAATTACCTAAAGAATTTACGATTAAACCTAAAGACGTTACATTGGAAGCTTTGTGGGATTTGGTTTCCAATCTGGGACAAGTTTTCCTTAAACAGATGAATGATTTTCAGCCCAAAGTTAAATCCTTGGAAATTAACCTAGGGGTACAAGAGCAACAAATTAAAGATTTGAATGGGAAACTTGTCAATCTGGATCAGAGAATTATGAAGCTTGAAACTTTACAACCTATTATGGTGAAAGATTTGACAAGTCTTAGAGATAAAATGGAAATATTTGACAATTACACTAAAAATCATAATCTTAGATTTATTAATTTTCCTCGACTTCAAAATGTTACCCCTATGGACATGCTAAAACGCTACATGCGTGAAAATTTACTAATTCCTGAACAGAATTTGCCACCAATGACTATGGTTTATTATATTCCTGGGAAAGGAACCTCTCAACCCGAAGCTCCGATTGATGTCTCTCTTTTACTTGAGACCTCTGATACTGAATTGGTAACCGCGGCTACTCTTGTGGCCACGGTAGCATTGTTACCAGATAAGAATTGGATTTTTCGTTTGTTTTTCCGTAATAAAGATAAACCCTTTTTGGGTTTAAAAGTTTTACTTTTTCCTGATGTCTCTAAGGAGACTCGACGACGAAGGAAACAATTCCTTCTCCTTAGGCCTGAGGTTTTGCACTTGGGGGGTACCTTTTTTTTAAGATACCCCTGCAAGTGCATAGTAAGGCTTAGGGAGAAAAAATATGTATTTACAGAGCCGTCCCATGTGTCCGCACTTATAACCTCAGTGAAAATGGAAAAGCGTTAATTATAATTGTGCTCTACTTAACAGCTTTTGTATAATTTCCTTTTTATAATTTCTTGATAATTTGTCTCCGCTATTTTCCTGAAATCTTGGATCATAATTATGGACTTGAGTATAATTTTTCCATTGTGAAGCTTATCCTTCACTTTTTTTATTTCCTGTTTTTATTTTACAATTCTGTAATTACTATATACTTTACCTGAACAAGAGGTTTGTCTTGTAATATAATGGAAAATGTTAATAAATAAAATAAAAAAAAAAAAAGAACTGGTACGAGAGCAGGTTTGCACTAGTAAGTCTATCGTAAATGTGCGTACCTGCCATGCTGAGTACCAAACTCACCCTAAACTGAAGCATCAAGGCACAGAATTGCCCTTTTGTGGCATTCTATGTTCTGAGTCCGGGAGACTGAATTTCTAGAACAGCCATGCAAGAACAGCTAGAAGATATGGAATCTGCCTAAGGAAGGAACTTCTCCCAGTAGCCAACCATTCTGAATCAAAACCATGGACTCAGCATTCCCAGAAAATTCTTTGATCTGCGAACAATTCTCTCATAGAAAAGGCATAATAGGGCCTTTAGCAAGATAACAGGGTGTGAATCAGACACAGGGACACCCACCAGGTTCCAGAGAACCATGGAACGCACAGAGATAAGAATAAAAAAAACCCTCAGCAGTAGAAAAAAATCAAGTAGAAGGAGCAGGGATAATATGGCTAGTACCGCAGCCAAACAAATTCCGCAGGACAAAAATACTTGCCTATGACATGTAGAGCGCTGCCTACATCCCGTAACACTAAAGAAATAATTAGTAATATGGAATTCATCCCTCCAGACGGTACTACTGGAGAAAATAAGGGCCGAGAAGAAAAAACTTCCAACAATGCAACCGTGAAAGAAACCAGCTGCTCTGCCTCGGCAGGACATTCTGTAAAAATGGCGGTGTTTCCTGCCGACACTGAAACCGCAGCTGTCAGAGTTTCTCCAGCGACAAGAGGAGAAATGTGCTGCATTTCAAAGAGAACCACCAACTCGGCAGAGCGAGAAGTCTTCCAAAACTAGAAAGAAATGTGGCTGTCTCTCCCAAATTCACAGTCTCTTCCCCTGAAGAGTCTGAGCCGCTGCAGGACCCACATAGTAAGCCAGCCAAGAGCAGGGAGGACTGGGCGGTCCTCAACCAGCACCACAGGTGGGGATGCAGCGAACAAGGAGGGAGACAAGATGGCGGCGGTTCCCGCCGAAATCGCAGCCGCCGACGGAGAGCTGACTGCCGCTACAGAATCTGCCGAAATGGACTCCGCCCCCCCCCCCCCCCCCAAGGACGAAGATTACGTCCCTACCCTTCCCCTGAAGAAGCTATCACAGCAGTGCAGAATTTACAACACCCCGCCGCTAACAGACTAAACAGCAGCGGAGCTACTCAGCCATCACTATTAAATTATTTATATTTCTTTAAAGCGGTACACACAGTCCAGCACAGCAGAAGCAAACCACAGGGAAAATCAAAACGGGAGCTGTAATGCCTGATACTGCAAGGAAACAAAACGATTAGAGCTCTGACCTTAGGATTCTTCCTTTTTGCCACCTCTCCCTGCCTCTAAGGCTCTTCCCCTGAAAAGCCTGAGGAAGCTGATAATGTACAGTAGACTGTACAGAAAAAAATAACAGGTATATTATTTTTTTTTTTTTTTTTACTTTCAATGCAGAATCAGTGTGGCTGTCTCTTCTGGTTTTCATGACACCCTTCCTGAGAAGGGGCTGAAGCAGTGCCAATTAAACTTCAGCCCCTAAATCAAACATATGGGGACTTTTTAAACAAAGCTCAGAAACAATATCAGAGAGGACATGGGGGGGAGGGACTCGGCCACACGAGTTTAGCACCCCCGAGGCACTAAAAAGGCCCCCGCGGACCTTTGCCTCCACATAACAGGCTTTCTGCTTGTCAGAAATAAAAGGGTGCAGAGAGAATAAACCCAATAAGAGAAAATATAGAAAAAATACAGAAAATATAGAAAAAACAGAGAAGTACAAGAATGAGACTGAAGGGCTCACCACCTTCCACCTACTGGAGACTGAGATTACTGGATCTTTCTCTGGCTGGCAAGGGCTCCTATTGGCTCTCTCTAGAGTCACAGTTTTTTTTCTCAGTCTCTACCTGCTGGAAGGCGTGCACAACCCATCAGTCACATTCTGGGCCAGTCCGGAGGGACGCTAAGGAATTTTATCTCGAGATACCTCCCCCCCTCAAAATCTACTTCCCTTGCACAGCTCCTCCCTCCTGTCTGCCCACATAAGTTCACACATCCCTAATACCAGGAGCTGACCGAGGGTGGTCTGGGCCCCTGGGCACCGAGGGTGGTCTGGGCCCCCTGCCCAACACACCCCCTACCGCTGCGCTGCTGCCCCCTACCACCACTGGCGACACCCACACTGCCCAGGTCCTACACAAAGGGTCCTGGTGGTCTAGTGGTCTCTGCAGGGGGAGGAGCATGTTCTTTCCTGCCCACTGTGCTGCCGCTATTTCCCTACCTGCCAGCGCTGCCGTGTTTTCAAAATGGTGGCTGGGACTTCCCACGGTAATCTAGCGGGTCTCGACAGTCTCGTGAGACTTTGGAGGGTAATTTGTTGGAAATCCCTATTTTTAGATAGCTTTGTGGAAAGAGAAGGCATTGAGAGTGTGTGGACCATTAAATTGGAACAAACTTCCATTGGAATTGAGCCGTCCCTTTTTAAACCTTTTCCTAAAAGTAATAATTTTATACCATGACTAAGCTATAAATTTGGAACATACTGTTCTTTTCTTATGTTTCTTTTTTTTCTAAACTTATTTGCTGTGTAAATTGTTTTGAATGACTGCAGTCACACAAGTGGTATAAACTAGAGCTGTACTGAACAGCATATTTTACTATTTGGCCGAATATAAATAATGAAAAATATGATTCGGCCGAATACGAATAGACGGCACTGAGCTTCAACATAAATAATAAATGAAGCAACGTGAAACCACAGATCAAGTGAGAAGGATTTAGCACTGTAGAGCCCTGGATTATTCAAATTTAAATCACTATTTGGCTGAATATGAATAATGTATTTGGGGCCAAATTGAATACATATATTTGGTACAGCTCTAGTATAAACACTTATCTTGTCCTCATAGGTGTGGAAGCTTACTATTATGTCTTGAGGAGTTCACTCTTGCTCTCTCAATTTTCACTCCCCTCTCCAGACCTCATTTGCCTCTTATCGCCTACACATTTATTTTTTTATAAACAGTCTCAAAAACATTCTTAAACTATATCTGCAGCACTCCCCAGATCCTTACATTATTACACTGGGACCTGTTCTCCAAATGTTCCACAAGTCCCAATTCTCTGCCCATTGTTCTGTGCGCTTTTTAAGAAAGTCCATGGGGTCCTTGGGCTCTTCCAACTGCTGCTCCAGCAAGTCCATCTGATTATTACTTAACTGCTTCATCTTGCTTTTCATGGAGACATCAGATTTCAGTTGTGTCACCTATGTCCTCTTATCAGTTTTCTTGACCGCCAGCGCTCCTGCTGCCTCCACTTGGACTTCCTCCTCAGATTCCACCTACAACAGGCCTCACAGTTCCAAGAATGCTACACTTTTCCTGGCGGTGCTTCCCATGACAATCTGCCACTTTAAAATTGCCACTTTTCTTCCACACAGCCATCCCAGCAGCAAATCAAACACTGCATCCTATTTTTCAACCACAGCCGTAGCATTTATGCTTTGTCGGGCCGGGTATTTTGCACTGCTCTTCTCTGGTGCTTGTTCCTCAAGCAGCCATTCTTGTTGCTGACATCACTTCTTTCCCAGAGAGGACTAAACTTTCAGACTGGCTTTAGTAACAAGTGCTAAACGGTAAAGGCATTTTACACAATTTCCCTTGAAAGTCAGTGTTACCAATTCAGTCAAAACGTGTTTCAGTACCTTAGGTAAACCAACCGCTGTGCGCCTGAATGTCTTTATCACTTTCCATTTCCAGGCTCAATAATGGCAATGCTCACCTCAGGCAAAGGTTACTGATGGCTAGGGAACTGTCAGATTATTTGTAATAGTTAAAAACAACATTCATAATGTCCATAAACAATTTATACAAGTGAAAAGTACTCACAGCAGATCTTAGGCATGGCTAACCAGCCTTGATTAGATAAAAACAAACCTTTCAGACAAACTACAAACTGTATACATAGAATATAATCATATAAAAGTACTTCCTGATTGTTGGGAGTTACAATTCAATCAGCTATACACAGAAAAGCTTTGAAATATTCCAGTGTCCTGAATTTTAAGAAGGTGCTTCTGATCTATCATTTACTTTACCTTTGAATCAGCTCATCTCTGGGCAAAACCTTGAAGTCTGATTCACTTAAACGAACCTATATAAAAATTAAAAAGTACAGTAAAAATTAAATACATTATAGATACTACTGTCTCAAAAATAAGAAATACATAATGTCAAAACTAACCTTTTTCGGAAGAGGTTCTTCGTTTGTCATTATGACCTGTTAAGAAAGCAAAAATCAGACACTAAATTGAATTTGCTCAGTAACCAATAGATTGCATCACAAATTTCTGAAGTCATTATTGTACAGATACGTATGTTGTTAATACCAATTCTAGAAAGCTGTGCAAAAAAAGTGGATATTGTCATTAGCAAAACATGCACAGAGCTGGAAGCAAACACCCTTACCAGCACACAGACATCTACTTGCAAGATTATATTTTAAGACAATTTCTAGTTTCAGATTCTGGCCATTAGAATTTATTAGATGTCAGATGTAATTTTTTCCCCAAAGTTAGCCACACAAAGCAATGAACTTCTCTCTCTTTTTTTATATAGGCACAAAATGGGAGAGAAACCTTAGGGTCCTACTCAAAGATTTGCCTCATTTACAAAATATACTCCTGGAGTAATTCTGCATAGAACTATGTAAGATTCATGACATCCGTCACATACATTTTTTTGTGCGGAATTCCTGTATCATAAGCCCTAGGCGCCGCCCCCCCCCCCCCCCCCCCCCCACACACACCTGAGACCTGACATTTCCCCTATTCATAAGTACATAAGTAATGCCATACTGGGAAAAGACCAAAGGTCCATCGAGCCCAGCATCCTGTCCCCGACAGCGGCCAATCCAGGTCAAGGTCACCTGGCAAGCTACCCAAACGTACAAACATTTTATACATGTTATTTCTGAAATTGTGGATTTTTCCCAAGTCCATTTAGTAGCGGTCTATGGACTTGTCCTTTAGAAAACCGTCCAAACCCTTTATAAACTCTGCCAAGCTAACCGCCTTCACTATGTTCTCCGGCAACGAATTCCAGAGTTTAATTATGCGTTGGGTGAAGAAATGTTTCTCCTATTTGTTTTACTGCAGTGTTAGACGTCCATATCCTAGCTTTACATAATCAGGGTGTGGATGGCCATGCAATATGTATGTCTAAATGCCAGTTTAGACATCCAAAACAAAAATAGAGCTAAAGCAAATACCAAAATAAACTATTTCCTGAAAAGTAGTTGTGCTGTTAAAGTGGGACTACAGATTTAAAGAGGAAGATGCATTTGCATTTTGCCAGACTTCTAGTCTTAATAAGAGCAGCAAAAAAAAAAAAAAAAAGACCAACAAAAACCCCCCAAACAAACCCATAATAATAATAAAAAATAAGCAGAACAACATAAAAATAGCCATACTGGGTCAGACCAATGGTCCATCTAGCTTAGTATCCTGCTTCTAACATGGCCAATTCAGGTCACAAGTACCTGGCAGAATCCCAAACAGTAGCAATATTCCATGCTACCAATTCCGGGGCAAGCAATGGCTTCCTCCATGTCTATCTCAAAAACAAATTATGGACTTTTCCTCCAGGAACTTGTCCAAACCTTTTTTAAACCTAAATTAACCACTGTTACCACATTCTCCAGAAGCGAGTTCAACCTTCTCCCTCCTCAGGCTCTACCAACTCCAGCAATCTCACTCCCTACGCTCCATCCACTCCGTTTTTTCTCCCCACAAACTCTGCCAAATTCAAATCCCAGCTTTCTCTGCTTCCTCTTTTGGTTGGATACCCTGACCCCCACCCCCAATGACCAGCGAGTGGTACATACCTTCCAGCAGGTGAAGGCTGAGATTGATTCTTGTAAAAGCCAATAAGAGCCCAGCTCAGCCCTTGCAAGCCTCAGTATATCAGTCACAAAGCGAGAAGAAATAAAGAAAAGGTAACTACACACCGCTTGGCTTCACAGCCACAGATATATACATAGCAAAAATAATGCTGACAATCGACTAATGCAAGGTTAACTTTTTTTTTTCCAAACCCTGTCCCCACAGAGACAAGAGCAACAACTGACCACAAAGAAAAAAAATCCACCTAACAGCTTCACTGAAATAATCACAGTACGCATAGAAAGGGGTCTGGGCTGGTCCAGACAGACTAAAGGAAAGCAAATTAGTAGGTGGGATCTAATTTCTCCTTCCTTAGCATCCCTCTGGACCGGCCCAGAATGACTGGTGGGAAGTATCAATGCAGTCAATCAAGGGAGAGACACAACCAGCCACACAGACAGTATCAGTCAACCAAAAATCGCTTCCCAACGTGCCTGGAAATCCACTCAGTAATGCCAGACAAACGCATGCAAGGAAGACCAGATGGCCGCTCTGCAAATAGCCACTGGAGAAACCAAAGAATGCTCCGCCTAGGGCGCAGCCTGCCCCCTGGTAGAATGAGCTTCAATTCCATCTGGAACCGGTCTGCCTTTCAGAATATAGGCCAAGCTAATCGCCTCCTTAATCCACCTGGCCAGCGTAAGCTTAGATGTCGCCATACCTTTATGAACACCACCAAGCTAATCGCCTCCTTAATCCACCTGGCCAGCGTAAGCTTAGATGTCGCCATACCTTTATGAACACCACCAAGCAAGATAAAAATATGGTCAGACCAGAGAAACTCCTTCTGCCATACATACTCCTTTAGCACCCTTTGGACATCCAGCTTGCGCAACGCCCGCTGCTCCTCCCACCCTTTGGAAGAACCGAGGGCTGGAATGATCAAAGACCGATTACTATGAAAGGACAAAAGAATCTTTGGAAGAAAGTACAGAACTGGCCGCAACACCACATGATCCGCTAGGAACGCCAAAAAAAAAGGAGCTTGGAAAGAAAGAGCTTGTAATTCAGACACTTGTTTCACCAACAAAATGGCGACCAAGAACTCTGATTTTTAAGGTAAGGTCCTTGACGGAAACTGAAGGCAGCAGCTCAAAAGGACGACGAATGAGAACCGAGAGAACCAGATTAAGGGAAAGGGGATGGGATTTATATACTGCCTTTCTGAGGTTTTTCCCAACTACATTCAAAGCGGTTTACATATTATATACAGGTACTTATTTGTACCTGGGACAATGGAGGGTTAAATGACTTGAACAAGATGGAAAGGAAGGCCGCCTAGGCGTGTACAAGCTATTTGCACCTCTCAGAAACCAAATCACATCTGGATGACTAGCCAAAGGCTTGCCTTTAACACACCCCCGAGAAGCCAACTTGCTAACTGTAACTTAAGGGAAGCTAATGCCAAGCCCTTCTGAAATCCATCCTGCAGGAAATCTAAAACGTGTGGGCAAGGAAGCATGCAACAGAGTGACCCCACAATCACACCACACCTCGAAATTCTTCCAGATAAGAGCATATGCTTAAGAGGTAGATCGCCGGCAAGAAAGCAACATTGTACCTATCACAGTTACTGAACAACCACGCTTTCTCAAAAACCGAGCAGATTTGGCATGATCACCGGTCCCTGAGACAGAAGACCGACCATCTGAGATCTGCACACCATGGATGCCTTAGTCAATCCGGAGCCACCAGGACCACCAGACCTGCGTGTCTTTCTATGCGTTGAATGAACCGGCCTAAGAGAGGTCATGGAGGAAACACATACAGGAGGCCCGTTGGCCACAGTCCAAGTAGAGCATCCAAGCCCTCCAAGTCCTGTTCCTTCCTGTGACTGAAGAAACGTGGTACCTTGACATTCCTCTGAATTGCCATCAAGTCCATCACTGGCAAGCTCCATTTGTGAACTAGCTCCTCAAATGGCCTGGAGCCAAGAGACCATTTTCCTGGATCCAGAGTCTGGCAGCTGCGGAAATCCGCCTGCACACTGAGGACTCCCGCGACATGCGAGGTCGACGGATCCTTGAGGTGCCGCTCCACCAAAGATATGAACATAGCCATCTCTTGCACCAAGCTGGAACTCTTTGTTCTGTCCTGTCGAGTGACATACACCACAATCGTAGCATTGTCCAATAACATGCGCACCACTTTGCCCTCGAGGAGGCTCCGAAATTCGACTAATGGTTTCCAATAGATTGATGGAGTAACTCACTTTCTCTATGGACCACCGACCTTGCGCCAGCTGACCCATACATACAGCTCCTCAGCCTGAGGCTGAAATCAATGGTCACCTCCGTCCAACATGGATGATCCAGCAGTACACCTTTCGACAAGTTGTTCGTCCAAAGCCACCACCGGGTATCCCGACGTTCCTTCGCTGGCAAAGGCAATTTGACCCACAAGTAGTCCGACTGAGGCGACCACCTGGAGAGAAGAGACCACTGGAGACTCCACATGTGAGCCCTGGCCCGCTGCACCAATTCCATGGCTGCCGCCATTGACCCAAGCACATAAAAATGTGAGCACACGGGGCTCGCACCTGACTCTGCAGTTTGAGGATGCACTGTAATGGAAGAAGCACGAAGTGTGTCAAAAGTGACTCCCAGATATTCCAAAGTCTTAATCAGGAGCAAACAGCTCTTGAGCGGATTGATCACCTAACCCAAGGACTCCAAGAACTGGACCACCTGTGCAATCACTTGACAACTTTCCTGAAACGACTTTGCTTGATCAGCCAACCGTCCAGGTAAGGATGGACCAGAATGCCCTGTTTGCGAAGGGCAGCCGCCACTACCAACATAATCTTGGTAAACGTCCTCGGGGCCGTTGGAAGCCAAAACGGCATCACACAAAACTGAAAGTGCTAACCCAGAACAGCAAAGCAGAGGAAACTCTGGTGCACATACCAAATGGGGATGTACAATTAGATCTCTGTCAAGTCTAGGGCCGTGAGAAATTCTCCTGAATGCAAGACCACAATAACTGACTGCAGCATTTCCATTTAGAAAAGGGATACTCGAAGTGCTTGGTTGACTCGTTTGAGATTCAGAATGGGACAATAGGAACCTTCCTTCTTTGGAACTACAAAATAGATGGAATACCTGTGTGAGCTCCGTTCAAGTTCTGGAACAGAGCAAACTGCTCGCAAAATGACCAGCCTGTCCAGAGTCTCTCTGCCACAGCCTTTAAACATGAGAGACAGGGGGATTCTAAGAAGGCGTCTAGCAGAGAGTGAGAGAACTCGAGAGTGTACCCGACGCGAATGATATTGAGAACCCATTGGTCCGAAGTAATTTAGGCACACCTCCAAAAGAAAATCTCTCAATCGTGCTCCAACCAGAACTGGAAAATGGGCCCCTACACCCTCATTGGGCGTGGGACGACTGAGCTTGAGAGGCAAAACCAATGACTTGGCCTCCTCGCCTGCCCCTACCAAAGGGCTGCATATAGTAGTACAGGGAACCTTGGGAAACTAGCTCCCCTGTCTATGCATTGCTATACTTTGAGCAGAGATCCTGGATGCCGCATTTAAAGTGTCATAAATGTCCCTGGCCAAGAGCTTTTTGACACACCTTCTGCTGCTTGGCCAACTAGCGAAAAGGCTCGGCCTGCTCCGGAGGGTGCATGTCAACCAAGTCCGACAGCTGTCGCACTGAATTTCACAAGCAGACTATCGTGAAGAGCTGGTAGGATTGTATACAGGAGACGAGCATTGAAGCCTGGTACATCTTCCTCCCAAAAGAATCCAGGGTTCTAGTTTCTCTGCTTGTGGGCACAGAGGCATAGTCCCTGGAACTCCTAGCTCTTTTGAGAGCAGACTCCACCACTATGAAATTGTGATACAACTGAGGCCTATCAAAACCAGATGTATCATGTATCTGATATTGGGTGTCAATCTTCTTGGGCATGACAGGGACCTTAAGAGGGAACTCCCAGTTGCTGATAAGGCCTTCCCCGAGTACCTCGTGGAGAGGTGCTGCCACAGCCTCCTTAGGAGGAGATGTATAGGCCAGGACCTCGAGCATCTTGGCCCTGGACTCATCCTCCACTTCCAAAGGAAATGGAATGGCATCAGCCATTTCCTTTACAAAAGATGGAAATGGAAGGCTCTCCGGTGGAGAACTACTCCTTTCAGGTGGAGGGGAGAGTTCAGAGGGAATCCCATAAGACTCATCTGAGGAAAAGTATCTAGAATCCTCCTCTGAATCCCATGAGTGCTTCTCTTTGGTGTCGGACAGAATCTCCCTATAGGATTGTTGAGATAGCACCTGCCTCAATGCCGAAAAGCCATGTCCTCGAGAGTGTTATGTCGACTCCCGCCTTTCAACTGCAGCGAACCTTCCTCCACCGATGTAGAGGGGTTGCCCGCTTGAATGGCAGTCGACAACAGGGCCACAAGCAGCACCAGAGGCCACACCGCAGGCTGAGGGCCAGGCAGGGCCACAACAGGAGGTACAATAGGCGAAAGCACCTGCAGGATCTTGGCTGCTTGAGACAGGCGCATCAGCACCTCTTGGGTGGAGGGGAGTGATCCTCCCGGTGCCAATGCTTCTCGGGTGACAGGAAGGCTTTGGCACCTCCTCCTCAGTCTTTGCCCTAGGCCCCTGTCTATCTAACACCAGTCCTGATAATCAGATACAGTTAAGTCTCTTCGTAGAACAGGAGAGGCTAGGTTTTACACAAACAACATAGTACAACAGAGCAGAACCTCCAAAAACTTTTCAAAAGGAAAGAATAAAATTGATGTGATAAAATTCTTTTCTGGAAATCATAGCAGGCTATAAAATCTGTGTTCTACTACAATTTGTATACTTTGGAAGAAAGGCGGGAGAGGGAAGATTGTGAGCCCTCTATGGATAAAGAACGTACCTGTATATAATGTGTAAAGTGCTGTGTATGTCTAGTAGCGCTATAGAAATGATTATTAGTAGTAGAAGTAGAAGAGGGGAGATATGATCGGGAGACATTCAAATACTTATGTGGCATAAATGCACAGGAGGCAAGTCAACAAGAGGGGCATCTCATAAAAGATATAGTGGAATTATGATAAAGGGGATGGGACGATTTCCCTATGAGGAAAGGCTGAAACGGATTGGTCTCTTCAGCTTGGAGAAAAGATGGCTGAGGGTAGATAGGATAGACATATATAAAATAAATGAGTCGAGTAGAATGGGTAGACATGAATCACTTGTTTACTCTTTCCAAAAATACTAGGACTAGGGGCACAGAATGAAGCTACAAAGTAGTAAATTTAAAAAGAATCAGAGAAAATATTTGCTTAGTGGGGTTTAAAAAAGGTTTGGATAGCTTCCTAAAAGAAAGTTCAACGTTATTAAAATAGACGGGAAAATCCACTGCTTCCTTCTGGGATATGCAGCATAAAATGTATTGCACTGTTTTGGGATCTTGCCAGGTACTTGTGAACTGGACTGGCCACTGTTGGAAACAGGATACTGGGCTTAATGGACCTTTGGTCTGTCCTAGTATGGCAACACTAATGGAATCCTTCGATGCCCCGGAGCTCCCGGCACCATGCATCGAGGGTGACTGATGATGATGCTTCTTGGCCTTCGCCCGAAGTGTGTCACAAAGGCTCCTTGTTGCTGATAAGGATGATGTCAAATCCTCATGTCGCCTTGGAGTAGGGTCCGATGATGGACGGTTCAGGGTGGGGGTGGAAGCCTACATAGCAGGCGGTCTCAAGACAGGTAGAGACCCATTCGATGCTTCACTGCTCCCACTGTCTAAGGGTCTAGAAGCAGCCATGCTTACCGATGCTCGACGATGCCAACGCCTCTGACCTCGATGAACTGGACTTGGCTCCAAAAATCTTCTCACAGTTAGCCTCTAGGGAAACAGGGAGGGGCATAATCGAACAGGGCGCCCAAGTTTTCATGAAGGCGTCCTCACAGGACATCCCCGCGAAGGGGGCAGGGAAACCCGTATTATCGAAACAAGATATCTAAACATTTAGGACGACCTTAGAGATGGTAGACATAAATGTTGAGATGGTCGACCTTAGAGATGGTCGTCCCCGGTTTTCGGCCATAATGGAAACCGAGGACGCCCATCTCAAAAACGACCAAATCCAACTCATTTGGTCATGGGAGGAGCCAGCATTCGTAGTGCACTGGTCCTCCTGACATGCCAGGACACCAACCGGGCACCCTAGGGGGCACTGCAGTGGACTAACCGATGCACTAACTAAATGGAAAAATCTCTTCCCTTACCGATCCCTTAGTGATTCGGAAAGGAACGGGCACGCATGAAGGAAATCGCATGCAAATGAGCTGCTCACTGTTAGCTCATTTGCACACAATTTCCTTCTTAAGGAGGGGAAGCCAGTGCAGAGCAGCCAAGCATTATGCGTGGCTGCTCTGCTCATGCCAAAGACGGCTTCATACATGCAAGCTGCGTGTATAATAGCTGTCTACAACCTTAAATAAATTGCCATCTACAACCTTAGAAAAATACAAGTCCAGGTGAAAACGTCCAAGTGCTCATCAAGGACGTCTTTTTTTTTTTTTTTTTTTTTTTTTTTAGAGTATGGGTGAAGGATGTCCTTCGTTATGCCTCTGTCCCTGCGATGGCAGTTGAGAACACCCATGCCTAGATGTTTCTGTCAGGACGCCCATGCCTGCTATGCCTCCAACATCCCCTTTATTTATTTGGATTTTGGATCACAAGTAGCAGCAGTGGGATTTCAACCGGCCACCTTTGGATTGCAAGACTAGTGCTCTAACCACTAGGTCACTCCTCCACTCTGCTCCTTTGAAATTTGGCTGTCCCTGTGGGGGGGGGGGGGGGGCAGTTTAGGACGTCCAAAATGTTTGCAAGGGCGTCCACACCTTCGCTATGCCTCCGCTGACACACACATACCTCCCTTCCCAGGGACCTGTATACTGCTGTGATGGACCCGAGTATGGCATTTCAGGCTGGCAAAAAAAGTTTTTTAAGTTGTTTTTTTCAGGGTGGGAGGGGGTTAGTCACCACTAGGGGACTCAGAGGAGGTCATCCCCGATTCTCTCCGGTGGTCACCTGGTCAGTTCGGGCACCTTTTTGAGGCTTGGTCATGAAAAAAAATGGACCAAGTCGGCCAAATGCTCGTCAGGGACGCCCTTCTTTTTTCCATTATTGGTCGAGGACGCCCATGTGTTAGGCATGCCCCAGTCCCGCCTTCGCAACACTTCCAACATGCCCCCGTGAACTTTGGTCATCCCCGTGACGGAAAGCACTTGAGGACGCCCAAAATCGGCTTTCGATTATGCCGATTTGGGTGACCCTGAGAGGACGCCCCTCTCCCGATTTGTGTCGGAAGAGGGGCGCCCTTCTCTTTTGAAAATGCCCGAGGGTTCTCTTCTTCATGTGAAGATAGAAAACACAGTTAGCAGGGCTATGGTCGAGCCTAAGGCACTGCAGACACCAATAGGTGTCTTTTCCTGAGATAGTCCAATTGCACCAGGTATAGGCTTGACGCCACTGGGAATCATCGTGGACATGGACAGAAACACCTCGTCGGCTAAATTAAGCTATTCAATGGTGCCTGAAAAAGGGGCAAGGCATGGAGAAAAACAAAGGGAGAGACCCAGCCAAAGTCAGGGCCTAAAATTAGCCCGATGACAAAGGAAAAAAATAAGAAAACTTAAAACCTGGCAAAACGAATTAAAGGAAGGGTAAAAAAAAAAAAAAAGGGTTCCTAAAAAAAGGAGCCAAAGAGAAGACGGTAAAAAAATAGGCGGCAGGCACAAAACAGCTAAAAAAACGGGCGAGTGAGGCAAGGACAAGAAACAGCACCTTCTCCTTATGCGGAAAAAGGATAACGGAGACCGTATTTGCACAAGCAGGAGGGCACTTGCACTGGAGCTCCACAAAGCTCTCATTTTTTATTATGGCAAATGCTGGACTGTGCGATATGGTGGCGTCACCCACTTGTGAGAAGATAGAAGCCTGCTTGTCCTCTGGGGAAAAATGCTTTACACATCACTAAAACGAACTCTAGAGGGAGCCCCCCCCCCCCCTCGGGGATTCCTCCTTGTAGTCTCACAGGTTCAGCCGCTAACACAGCGTTTCAAGACGGCGGATATTTTCACCAAAACCAGGTCCATCCTGCCGAGCATTCCTCACAAAGAGGAAGCAACTGGCACAGCAGGAGTTGCCATTCCATGAATCAGACAGCACCGATGACTCCGACGTGGTACAGATGTTAAAATTATGCCTTACCTACTGATAATTTTCTTTCCTTTAGTGGCAGCAGATGAATCAAGGAACTGGGGAGTTGTGTCCATCTACCAGCAGGGGACACAGAGTAGACAGCCTTCGGGACCCGCTTTTGCTGCGGGTATCCTGAAACCCGATAGGCTGAGATGCCTCCAGGACCAGATTTGGGAAACACTGCCATATGGTCTTCATCTGCCTACATTTTTCCATGTTTCTATGCAAGAGTCTACGTTCAAAGCCACTCACGATTGGGAAGTCTAAATCACTGAGGTGTTGTTTTCACCATGTAAATACGAAATCTAACTCTCACCTAGATCTTTTCTACAAAACAAAGGAGTCAAAATATCATAATAATGAGCACATGGAGGAAAAAGCCTCGGTCAACCCTTACCACTTCACTTGTAATGGCCTTAAAGGTAAAGAATGACAAGGGGACAGGGAACTGAAGTAAGCGCGGGGATGGGATCGGGGACAGAGCTCACAGGGACGGGGACAAACTTTGTCCGTGTGTCATTTTCTTCTTTGAAGCCTATTAATGAACTGGACTATTATGTTTGAGTAATGCCTACAAAGATATTTTGATTTTTTTGGAAAAAAAACAAGCAAACATACTGGCCACACCTAGCAAAATTTGCATAGGAAATCCTGTACATCCTGCTACCAGCACATCTTCTAAGAAGACAACTTCTATTCCAGGAAGTACTGTGGAAGACAGGAGGGATAGATTGAATCCTGAGATTGTTGATGACTTCTTATTTATCCACAGATTTTAAAAACATAGCAGTGCTTCATAGGGCATATTTTTCCCATCTAGGGTATATAGATAGAACGGGTTGTATTTTATACCCCTGGACAGTTTAAACAGTGTGAATTAGGATTCCTTGGTGTAGTACTCACCTATTGTTGGGGTTGGAAGGGTGGTGGTGGTGGGAAGGAGGGTTATTATAGCTGCTCATTCTTATTGTTTTCTACTTGTTAATTTATACACAACAGTTGCACAGCATATTATTCCTTTTTATACTTTAATAAAAAGATTTAAATATAAACTCATAAGTGTTCAAGGCTTCTGCAGATGAGGACAGAGCCCACAGGGATGGGGACAAACTTTGTCCCCGTGTCATTCTCTACTTAAAGGGTTCCAGTATCATCACTGGCAAAACTCCAGTGCCCAATATTCTTTTTTTTTTTTTTTTTCAAAACTCAATACTCAAATCAAATAAATTTTGTTAAGGATTTTCCAAAAAGTTTTTCTAAAACAGGCTTCCATATAATTGGTCACCACTGAAACAGTCCCAACGGTGGCCATTATTTTGCTTCCTTCATCAGGACTGGCAATATGGACTTCACTAGTGCATTTAATTGAAAACTTTGGGAGCTGATTTTTACTGTGCTCTCTCACCTTATCCATCACTAAATAAAGTGGTAAGGGTCAACTGAGGCTTTTTCCTCCATCTACTACTACTACTATTACTACTATTTAGCATTTCTATAGCGCTACAAAGCATACGCAGCGCTGCACAAACATAGAAGAAAGACAGCTGCTCATTATTATGATATTTGACTCCTCTGTTTGTAGAAAACGTCTAGGTGTGAGTTCAAAATACCTGCTGTCACTATTAGCAGTACTCCACTGCCTTCTACTTATTAGTATTAATAAGAAATCTTTGCCTTTTCCATATACAAACAAAAATGCTTGGATGAACTCTTCAATTTTATAAACTGGTTTCATAAATCCTTCGTGCCAGCTGTTAGAGCTTATTTACATAAACAAGAGAAAAAAGCCATACTTCTTCTGGATAACTGCCTAATACACCCTTCAGCAGAAGAACTCGTGAGCCATGATGGTAACATCATAGTGTCTTACCTAAGAAATAATACAACTTTGGAGATCCTACCCCTAGACCAGTGCATAATTTAGTGTTTAAAACAAACTACCAACGTGATTAATTAAGAAGATGGTGGTAGATAACACTGCCACAGTTGATGTAGCGCTGGCAACCTAAAAGAAGTCTGCCACCACGTTGCAAAAGGCCTGGGATGCTATCTCAGTAACCTGCATTGAGTGATGCTGGATGAGGGAGTTTGACTCCATATTCCCTTCACCAACAATTGATGAGGAAGATGTTCATGAAGAAGCTTTTTTTTTTTTGGGGGGGGGGGGGGGGGGGGGGGGGCTCTGCTCCGGAGAATATGCAGTTAGCTGAAGAGGCATTACAAAAATTCAAATGTGCATAGTGGCATTCTGAATTGGGTTTCAATCGATGAATGCCCCACTTACGAGCATGTAACTGATGAAGAAATTGTGGCAAATGTTCAACGAAAGGTCACACCAACACCATCAGAAGACAACGCTGATGAGGACGATGATGACTATGTTCCTCCTGCTCCTCCACCAAAAGTGTCAGAGGCTATAGCAGTTCCCAAACCTGCACCCCAGTCAGTCAGGTTTTCAGGATACTCACAATGAATATTCATGAGAGATTTGCAAACACTACTTCCACTGCATGCAGATTCTCTCATATGACTATTCATTGTGGGTATCCTGAAAACCTGACTGGCTAGGGTGCTTCCAGGACCAGGTCTGGGCTATAGAACAGCTTGAGGCAAGTTTGAGATGGCTAAAAACCCAGGATGTGGAGATCAACATTTTACAGCTACAAAACATTCTTGATTTTGCAAGAAGCCAACAGTTTACATTAAGAAAACCATACTAGATAAGTTCCTGTACTAGTACAATATTGTATGTGCCATTAACTTTGAACATACAGTAGTTCAGCCATAATGTACACAGTTATGTGAATGCTGTCTTGGTTTTTACCAAATAAATCTTTTGCAACAGATCAATTTTTGGTTCAATTGCGTTCACGTTCTACTGACCCTGATATAACACGACCCTGCATTTAACAAAATGATATTTTATGGATCCCGATCACTGCTTTATGTCAGGGTTCCACTGTATGATGAAAGATATGAAACATCCTTATGTAGTCTATCAACTCTGGTAAAACCATTCTAAACTAAGGTACTAGATTTAGGTGGCAATTCTATAAAGTGGCACTTAAATTAAGACACCAAAGGGGTGCACTTTAAAACAGAGTCTGAGCACACCGAACCTGTTACAGAATGCTAGCGCTAAAGCATCTTAAGCATGCCAAAATTTAAGCACAACTGCCAAAATTAATATGCCCAAGTATACTTTGCAAAGTGCACAACTGATTAGTATTTTATAAATTTTGGTGTGCAATTGAGGAATTCTATAAATAGCACTCAAAAATTGGTGCCAAAAAAAACCAAATCGGCACTAAGCACTAATGCAGTGCCAATTACTACACTTGAAACCTGGTGTAAATGCTGGCACCCAGGTTAGACACACCCAGTATTCTATAACTAGGCATGCAACTTTTCAGAATGCCCCGACACACCCATGCCCCTCCCATAGCCACACCCATTTTGGGACACACACTATGGGAGTTAGGTGCCCTGTCTTATAGAATAGCACGTAGCCAGATGTGCACACAAATTTTAATGAGCGCCAATTATCAATAATGGTTGTTGGTACCCAATAATGAGAGCTTGTTAACACATCTCAGTACCACACCCAACTTTGGGCACCATATATAGGATCTGGGGTTAAGTGCTAAGTTTAGGTTCAACTAAATTGCTCTCTCAAGCATGAAAGGTATACTAAGCAAAGCTATCATCGAAATGCTATTTAGGATAGCACAGACATTCTTTTTGTTCCTAATGTCGCCAGAATCTTGCAACGCTTTCAACATAGCTATAATAGCTCTTATTCTGCCTGCACCAGTTTCACACTTCATTATAAAATGATAGCCAATACAGACATAATGGGACATTAAAACATCTGTGCACTGTACTCATACCCTTTACCATATGATCCTAAGAAAAGGCATGACCAAACCTTCAAAACTATCAAGAATACAATCCCAAATTAAGAATTTATATATATGGTTCCTTAGAGCCATTAGTAGTACACTGGAATGTAATGCATTAATATTTCTAGAAAAAAAAACACTAAGATGATGTATTTCAATGCCGATAGTCTAAACCACTGGTTACTTATTGCACATGTATTAATTTGCTTCTTGAACTTCTTGTAATGTGTTATATTCTGTACATTATGTTTTATTCACTTTATTGTTTGTCTGTAAGCCACACTGAACTTCAGTCTATTTCGGACTAATGTGGGGTATAAATGTCAAGAATAAATAAATGTCCCTGGAGACTTGGCAACCTCAACAGTTACAAAGAGAAATTGAAGAAAGCATGTGAAATCTTTTCCCAACCAAAAAAAAAGTTCATATTTTGCTAATGCTATACAGTTCTTATAGTCCGCTAAAGTCTATTCAGATTCAAAGTGGATCACAGTAACAATGTTAGCTTGTCTTATTTATAAGTCATTATATGGAGACAAAACTCCAAATGTAACCTTGAATTCTCACTATCTTTAAATACAGCGCGTAAGGAACGGTATTTAATACTGTTATCCACTGGTTAGAAAAATGCAATGAAAATCTTATTTAGAATCCTCCTTCTTATATTGGGGAGTAAAAACCTAGAATAAGTCTACCTTTACAGATCAGGAAATTTGAGGCGTGAAGATTTCTGAAAATCTTTCAAAACTCATCTATTTATAGATCAGAAGCAAATTGTGATGGATAAATACTGGTGTAATTTGTTTTTTTATAAAGACTATTAATGTCATTCTCCTGGAATGCAGGTTTTCTTCTTATCCTATGACTAATTTTAAACCAATTTAGATTATAACACAGAGCAGTAGCCATTTCATATTTATCTAATCCAAATATCAATCTCGCTGCCTGTTCTGCAAAAATTGCAATTTCTTAACCAATTTATCTGAAAGGCCTCCGTATAATGAATTGCAATAGTCCAAATATGGCAAAAGTATAGCTTGCGCCACACTTCTAAAACTATATGGAATAAAAATAAAAGTGTTAAGGCGTTTAACTGCAGTTCAAAAGCCAGATCTGAATCAATTATTACTCTGAGAATTTTAGAATAATCTTTAATTTATAATTTCTCCCTTGAATCCAGAATTAGATGTTTCATGTCATTTATTTTAACACCATGAGACGTACAAAACAGAAAGTCAAAAGAACTAATAGAAAAGAAAGGTACTGTATATTCACTAAGCAATTACTCTCCATTCATTACATTCCAGTGATGAACTCACATGCAGCAGAATGGGGTTTGAAAACAGAAGGAGTCATGGGCTCTAAATATTTTGTTCACTGGCAGCATCAGAAACTAGAGAGATTGGGGAGGGGCAGGAGATTGAACCCTACAACCAAAAAGCTGAACCACTGCCCCTGGATGGATCGAAACTAAGTTCATAGAAATACAAAATCAGGTCCATTTGTTCAATTTAAATGTTTGTAAGAAGATGAGACCCATCTCCCAATTTCAGTCCACTCTGCCAGTTCTTTACTTGGAAAAACCTAAAATACTGCTAAGCACATTTGCAATCTTGCAACCATAAAGAATATGTAATATTATTCAAAACTTGTTCAAGAAACACACACACAAAAAAACAGGATCCTTAAGTTAAACCCCCAGAGAAGACTTGATAGCATTGTGTATTCGTTTAACACCAGTCCCTAGCTGTTCCTTTCCTCCTCTCCCCTCCAATTATAAAAACACCGCTTTGGGTGAATCTCTTCATAAAAGCGATTAATAAGTCCCAACAAATAAATACAGACAGATATAAGCAAGGGTACTTTCCCATTTTGTGCCTGCAAGTGAAAAATTCGTGCCTCCTCCAGAAAATACCCCGGAGGCAAGTTTAGTGTAATCATTTATAAAACTTCAAAATTTTAAAATGTCCTATATATTTACAATTACATCGCAAAACAACGTGAAAGTGACAAGTTACAGACTTTTCTTTATAAAAACAGTTTGAAAACTGAACCCAAAGACCAGCATTAATATGTTAAATTAAATATATCCAGGATAAGTTATTGTAATTGTTTGCTTCCTAAAGATTTAGTCATTTAAAGACTCATAAGGTTTAAACTAAGTGAAACGAAAGAACAAAAAAAAAAAAGAAAGAATTAACACAACTTATTTATAAAGAAAAATAAATGCTGCCGGCGAACAGAGCATCAATACTAAAACTCGTTTTTACTGCTCTCAAACGGGGCCTCCTTCTTGTATCGATTAACAGCACCCAGCCTATCTGGGTGGTACAAGATTTTTTGTTGTAATTTAATTTTCTCTGGTAAACCACTCAAAGAACAGGCCGAAGCGCTCTTCTTGTCCTTCTCTTCCCCTCCTCAGCACAATATAATAAAATCATCCGCACTAACCCGGACCCACCACAAAGTAAAACTACATAAACGTATAGTCACTGCGGTGTGTGACGCCTTTTTTTTAACATCGGAAGTCACGTTTTCATAAACGAAAAAGCCAGCATAAATACTAGTGCGCAAAGGAGAAGAAGGCGTTACACACCGTCGGTTATTATGTGGTTCTCTCAAGCGCCGCGTCCAAAATGGCTCTCGCTACGTGAGAGAGGAGGACCAGAAAGAGACACCGCCGACCTCAAGAAGACAGCCGCGGCTCCTTCTCCTCTCCGCGACCCACGCAATACCCTGCAGTTGACTGACTCTCGTTTCCTGGGGAGTTGGGCGGGAGAGAGGGGGCGTGTGAAAAACAAAAAAATATATAAGAAAGGACTGTCTGTGTCGATGGTGGCAAGTGCGGCTCCCTTCTCCAGCCTAGTAAAGGGAGTTTCTTTCCGCAAAATCTACCCGCACCCCCATTCAGCTCCCACTTCACTCACCTCGGCAGTCTGACACTCCCGAGCCCTGGCCCTCCGGCCTCCCCCTCTCCGCCTCCTCCTCCGCCGCCGCCACGGGGTCCCCACCTCAGCGCGCCTCTCTCTCTCTCACACACACGCACACTCTCCTTCCTCTTCGTTCTCTCTGGTATTTTAGTCTAATACTATTTTCGGCCCTCTTTCCGTTTTTGTTCTACGTTTTCAGCCCCCCTTTGCTGTTGCTGCCGTCCTCCTTCCCTCGTCTTGTTCTTCTCTTTTCCCCCTTGATACTCGTCCTCCTCTCTTCTGCAGCTTTACTGCCAGTGCCGCCACAAAATGGCGCCGGAGAGGAGAAGGAAGCCGCGAGACTCTCGGGTTGCGTCGGTCCCACACCGACACACACACGCTCTGACCAAAAAAAAAAAAAAAAAATCTGTGCCGGAACAACATCCAGCGACGACTACAACAGCAAGCAATTTAAAGACGTTACCGAATCGGTCTCTAAACAAAGCTCCGGGCTCGTTCTCCTTAAAGAAACACTCTCGATGGTTACCTTGAAAACAGCTATTTTCCCGCTGGTGCTGCCTGCATCCCTAAGGGAAAATGACAGGCACAAATGTTATGGAAACACCTACAGAAAGCATCTGAGCCTAATTCATGCATAGGTCAAACAGAGAAGCCAAGGGTGGCCTATGCCCATCCCAAGGCTGATTTATCACCCTATGTTTGAGACAGATTGCCAATGAGATAAGTTTTTCTTGTGGGCCCAGCCATGTTTAACTTAAGTTGTGGCTGATGTATATTCCAAAAACTGATATTCTACTCAGTAAATAGAAAATAACTTTAAGTGTTGTACCTTTCTTGTTTGGTCATTTTTTTTTTTTTTTAATCTTGCTGGTTCCAGTTTCTAGTTACCATTCTTCTGTCTTATCTTAATATTTTTGACAGTGTCTCCTTGTCTATTTGGCATGTCTGCTCTCTCCTATGTGCCCTGGCCAGCATCAGTCCTCTCACCCCTCTATCCAGCAACACTCCATGTCCCTATTAATCCAATCACCTTTTTGTATCCCTATCCCCCTCCCATGTCCAGCATCGCCTCGCTGTGTCTATGTCCCTCCAACTCTATCAGCATCATTTCCTGTGTCCCTATGAACCCCATGTGTCCAGCATTGCCCCTCTGTGTCCCTATCCCTCCCATGTACAGACTCCCCTCTTCCTCTAGCAAAGTCCACCCCCTATGGAGACAGCATCTCTCTGCTCTTCCTTCTCTCCTGATTCCCCCCTCCCCCTGGGTGGCAGTTTATTTCTTTCTCCCCCCCTCCCCCCCCCCCCCCCGGGGCCAGCATCTCTCCTTTTCTCTTCCCCCCTTTGACCCCCTTCCTGAGTGTCCAGCAAGTGTCCCTCTCTCTTTCCTCCTGCCTCTTCCATGGATCCAGCATCCCTCCTTCATCCTTTCTCTTTCACCAGCAAGTATGAGTTTCAGTTTTTTAGACAAAGAGATGGCTGATTTGATTATACATTATATTAAAATTTCATAATATAGCACGATTTAGTAAGATTTCAGCAAGTCATTTTGTAGAAACAGGTGAAGACAAGTAAAATGAGCCGACTGAGAGGAGGAGGGCTAAAGGAGGAACAGGCTAATGGCAGCAGTGGTGGCATTTGCAGTCCGACACCGCCACTCCATCTACAGCCGCTCAACGCAGCACCGGGACGAAACCGTTTGCTTGATGCCGATTCCAAGCACTTTGGTTAGTGAGGGCCGCCAGGCTATTGGTGGTCAGGCTGCCTTCCACCTCTTCGGGAGTGGGAGAAATCAGTTGGTTGGCCGGCCGCGATAAAGTGCTGACAAGCTTGAGGGTGGGATACGTCTTATAAAAGTCTGCCTGATCTGGCCACTTCAGAGTAGTGGCGAGGAAAGACAGTAAGATGCCTAGCTCTAAATCGCAAAAATTGGATGGCTCTTCTTTAATGATAGCTTCTAAAAGATCCAAATGTGACCCGCCAACACCTGAAAAAATGGCGCTGTCTCAAGCCCCAACTGCAGCTTCTTCAGATAACATTATAGGACAACTTAAAGCTCTACAAGATTTGACTATGAAACACTATGATGTTACTTGTGCTCTGAAATCGGAAATGGCTGCACTTTCCTTAGCAGTAAATGATTTTAATGACAGACTTACTCAAGTAGAGGTGAGCGCAGAACGTACGGCTCAGGATTTAAATCTTTTATCTGCTACAACGGAAGATAAGATCGCCTGTTTAGAGCAACAGTTAGAAGAATTGGCTAATCGTAGTCGGCGCAATAATATAAGGATCTTAGGCTTAGCTAAAGGAGCTGAGGGAAACGATATTATAGCCTTTTTGAAGTCTTGGATCCCAGCTATACTTAAGCTCAAATTGGATTCTCCTCTTGAATTTGAACGCGCACACAGATCTCCTGGGTGGCTTAAACTGAATAGCAAATTTCCTAGGCCAATTGTGGCAAGGTTGCTAAGATTTCCACAAACCCTGTCAATATTGCAGTCGGCTAAAGCTCTTCTCTCCGTTCTGCATGAAGGTCGGAAGATTTTGTTTGTGCCTCACTTGGCTAAATCTATTGCACAGAAGAGGAAGCTGTTTCTTCAGTTCAGACCTCAGCTGAAAGATATGGGGGCTCGCTATGGTCTGCAGTACCTGGCGAGGATGACAGTTACCTTGAATAATGCTACTAAATCCTTCGACTCACTGGAGGATCTGCAATGTTTTCTGAGTGAAAAATCCTAATTCGGGGATGATCGGATGATTCTTTTCTTCTTTGGCTTCAAATGATACAATGACGTGTTCTGTTATTACCACTGTTGTTAAGTGCTATTATTACCTGATTCTCTATCTATATGGGAGCTTTCATAACTGCTTCATTCTCTCCATTTCACTCCCTCCTGTACCGTGCACATCTGCCTTCATCTTTTCTCTTCTCAGCTTGAGCTTTCATCTCTTTTGCTGTTATATAATCTCCGTTTCTTTTTTTTCCCTAATATTTTGTTTTTTTGGAATACTTCATTATCTGCATTTATGTTCTTATATGCCTCACCATGTTTTACTTAATTCCCCTCTGGTTATGGATATATGATAAATGCCTTATTTCCAATGCATATGTTCTAGGCTCTTCTTTGCTTGATAATGTCACAAGTTCTGTCCTGTAAGTTTGTCTCTTGGAATATACATGGTCTTCATCACCCCATTAAAAGGAAAAAGATCACACTTGCTCTAAAAAAAATGAATGCTCGTGTGATATTCCTACAAGAAACGCATCTTCCTGATGTAGAATTCTTTGCTAAAAATACTAATGGGATTAATTTAACAGTAAGCTCTCCATCGCAGGGGAAAAAAATGGTGTCTCAATTCTTTTCCATAAGGTTCTTAATAGCCATATTAAGAACCTTTATTGGGAGAGCGTGAGGCAAGCAACGGAAATGGTCGGGTGAATATAGAGCTCACTCCCGTTATATTAAATTATCGTAATTTAGCACGGTTTAGGAAGATTTGAGCAAGTCATTTTGTAGAAACAGGAGAAGACAAGTAAAGTGAGCCAACTGAGAGGAGGGGTAAAAGAAGGAACAGGCTAACGGCAGCAATGGTGGCACTCGCAGTCTGACACCGCCACTCCATCTACAGCCGCTCAACGTAGCACCGGGACCAAACCGTTTGCTTGACGCCGATTCCAAGCACTTTGGTTAGGGAGGGCTGCCAGGCTGTTGGTGGTCAGGCTGCCTTCCACCTCTCCGGGAGCGGCAGAAATCGGTTGGTTGGCCAACCGCGATAAAGTGCTGACAAGCTCGAGGGTGGGATAGATCTTTTAAAAGCCTGCCTGATCTGGCCACTTCAGAGTAGTGGTGAGGAAAGACAGTAAGATGCCTGGCTCTAAATCGCAAATATTGAACGGCTCCTCTTTAATGATAGCTTCTAAGAAATCCAAATGTGACCCACCGACACCTGAAAAAATGGCGCTGTCTCAAGCCCCGACTGCAGCTTCTTCAGATAACATTTATAGGAGAACTTAAAGCTCTATGAGATTTGACTATGAAACACTATGATGTTACTTGTGCTCTGAAATCGGATATGGCTGCACTTTCCTTAGCAGTAAATGATTTTAATGACAGACTTACTGAAGTAGAGGTGAGCATAGAAGGAATGGCTCAAGATTTAAATCTTTTATCTACCACAACGGTAGATAAGATCGCCTGTTTGGAGCAACAGAAGAATTGGCTAATCAACAATACAGACCCTGAGTGCACTGGTTGGTCAAGACAGAGTTGAAAAACAATCTTTAAAATTCACTTTTATTACACAAATTTCCTAGGCCAATTGTGGCAAGGTTGTTAAGATTTCCACAAACCCTGTCAATTTTGCAGTCGGCTAAAGCTCTTCCCTCCATTCTGCATGAAGGTCGGAAGATTTTGTTTGTGCCTCACTTGGCTAAATCTACTGCACAGAAGAGGAAGCTGTTTCTTCAGTTCAGACCTCAGCTGAAAGATATGGGGGCTCGCTATGGTCTGCAGTACCCGGCGAGGATGACAGTTACCTTGAATAATGTTACTAAATCCTTCGACTCACTGGAGGATCTGCAATGTTTTCTGATTGGAAAATCTAATTCAGGGATGATCAGATGATTCTTTTCTTCTTTGGCTTCAAATGATACAATGACTTGTTCTGTTATTACCACTGTTGTTAAATGCTATTATTACCTGATTCTCTATCTATATGGGAGCTTTCATAACTGCTTCATTCTCTCCATTTCACTCCCTCCTCTAAAGTGCACCTCTGCCTTCATCTTTTCTCAGCTTGAGCTTTCAGCTCTTTTGCTGTTATATAATCTCTGTTTCTTTTTTATCCCTAATATTTTGTTTTTTTGGAATACTTCCTTATCTGCATTTATGTTCTTATATGCCTCACCATGTTTTACTTAATTCCCCTCTGGTTATGGATATATGATAAATGCCTTACTTCCAATGCATATGTCCTAGGCTCTTGTTCGCTTGATAATGTCACGAGTTCTGTCCTGTAAGTTTGTCTCTTGGAATATACATGGTCTTCATCACCCCATTAAAAGGGAAAAGATCACACTTGCTCTAAAAAAAATTAAAGCTCATGTGATATTCCTACAAGAAACGCATCTTCCTGATGTAGAATTCTTTGCTAAAAATACTAATTAGATTAATTTAACAGTAAGCTCTCCTTTGCAGGAGGAAAAATGGTGTCTCAATTCTTTTCCATAAGGATCTTAATAGCCATATTAAGAACCTTTATTTTGATACTGACGGAAGATGGGTTTTAATTGACGTTTCAATTTTGCAACAAGAATTTTTAATGTTAAATATTTATGCACCTAATCAGGATTGTCCTTCCTTTTTCAATTCCATTGCAAACAAAATTGCAGAATTTGAACCTTTACCCCTAATAGTTGCAGGGGATTTTAATATGCCCTTGGATGCTTGGCTGGATAGCCAATCTAGTACGCACTATAAGGTTCCTAAGGCTCGTATATCTCTTCAATCAATGATTGACACATTTCATATTTTTGATCCATGGAGACAATTTTCACCTACGGATAGGGATATTACTTTTTTTCTGCTCTACATCATAGTTTTTCACATATTGATTTTTTTCTAATCTCAAATATTCTTTTACGGAATGTTCTTCGAGTTCATATAGAACCTATTACCCTTTCAGATCATGCGGCAACTTCGTTTATTCTTTATTTGAATGCATTGAATCCTCCCAAATCTTCTCAATGGAGATTAAATTCCCAGTTACTTACGGTTAATGTGTATGTACAACGAATTACAGAGTTCAACAAAAAAAAATTTCAACTTAATGATCCTTCTGAGACTAATGCAATAATAAATTGGGAAGCCTATAAGGCTGCACTTTGTGGAGAGTTTATTTCCATATCGGCACATCATTTTAAAGAAAGCAATAAACGAATGAGTTGGAATCTCTTATTAAAGATCTAGAACATAAGTATCAGGTAGAGCAGAAACCGGAGATATTTAAATCTCTTATTAGAAATAAGTATAACTATAATAAGATATGGAGTGAGAGGGCTGGTTCTGCAGCTGCACTCTTCATACATAAGCATTCTAGGTTCTTTGAAATGAACCAAGTTGGAGCTTCTCTGGTCAATTATTTGAAATGTACAGGACTTAAAACACAAATTCCAATTATCAATCATAATAATAAAATTTTGTCTTCCACAGATAATATTCGGGAATCTTTTCCTTATTATTATTCTGCTCTATATAAGTCTGAAGTTTCGGGTGACTCGTCAGATTTGGATCTTCTTTTGCATTCGCTCCCAAGTAATGATAGGAAGGCCAGTGAAATTAAACATATGCAATCTCCTATAAAACCTGAGGAACTTCAAAAAGCAGTTTTCTCAATTAAAAATTAAAAAGTCTCCATGACCCTATGGCATTTCTTATGCATTTTATCGTATCTTTCTTAAAGATGTTTTGCCTCATCTGCTCTCTTTTTATCAGTTACTTCAGGAATAGGTTTGCGGAAGCTACCATCACAGTTCTTCCAAAGCCTGAAAAAGATGCTACTTTAATCTCCAATTACAGACCAATTTCCCTAATAAATGTAGATTATAAAATATATGCAAAAATTCTAGCCAATAGACTCACTAAAATTATAGGCAATATTTTTCACCCTAATCAAGTTGGCTTTATGCCTCACTGACTTATTACAGACAATTCAAGACTCTTTCACCAAATTTCTATCTTCGCTAAATCACAATTATCTCCAATTATTGCTTTGTCCATAGACGCGGAGAAGGCATTTGATAGAATTGAGTGGCCCTTTTTATTTAAAGCTCTTGAATGGTTTGGAGCCCCAGAACTTTTTATAACGCAAGTTAAAGTTTTATATAATAATCCAACGGCCTGAATTTTGATTACTAATACATTATTGGATCCGATTCATCTGGAAAAAGGTACCAGACAAGGCTGTACCCTGTCTCCATTCCTATTCAATATAGCGCTAGAGCCATTTCTTATAGCAATTAGAGATAATATAAATATCACGGGAATTTCTATTGGAAATTTGGAAGTCAAGTTCTCCACTTATGCAGATGATATGATGTTGTTCTTGACAAATCCAGCCTCCTCCTTAACGGCTTTGTTTCAACTTACTTCTATCTACTCTAATATTTCTGGTTATAAGATTAATAAATTTAAGATGGAGGTTCTTCCACTTAATACTCATGCTACTTCTGGTTTTGCCGCGTGGTCTGTTATGGTCTTCACAGCATATTCGATCATTAGGTATTAATGTATGTTCCTCTTTGGAAGGTACATTGGAATTGAATAAAAATTATATCCTGGAGTTGGTTAAATGTCTATCTCTTTTGTGGAAACCATTATATCTTTCTTGGTGGGGTCGATTGGAGACTATTAAAATGATGCTAATGCCCAAAGTCAACTTCATCCTTAGTATGCTTCCTATCCTTTTTCCAAAAGCTTTTTATACTCAAATAGATAATATCTTAACTAAATTTTTGTGGAATTATAAGCTTCCTAGGATTGCTCTGAAATCTCTTAAAAACACCAAAGGAAAAGCGGGTGTCCTCTTTCCTGATTTTTTGGTTTACCACAAAGCATTCATTTTAGGTCAGGCGTCATACTGGTTGATAAAACCTCTACATTATCAACCGGTGTGGTTAGCAATGGAGCAACTGGTGTGGAGGAGTAGCTTAGTGGTTAGTGCAGCAGACTCTTGATCCTGGGGAACTGGGTTTGATTCCCACTGCAGCTCCTTGTGACTCTGGACAAGTCACTTAATCCTCTATTGTCCCAGGTACAAATAAGTACCTGTCCAAATGCTTCTCGGGGGGGACGGTACTTTCATGTCGTTCTCTCAAGCTAGGGAGAAATGGCAGATTCCCAATATCCAAATGCTACATTACATGCAGGTTAGACACTACTGGCAACAAAAAAGGATGCAATACGGGGAGGCAGGAACATATGGGAGCTTGGACGAACAGATGCTAAACATGCCACCGGTTGGGAATAGACTATCCAACTGGAATAAATTGGTAAAAAAGATCCTACCAAACAAAGGAGTGACCAATATAGCCACAAAATGGAATGCAGATCTGGGCACACATTATACTCAAACACAATTTGACCTTCTGTATGCCACACTAACTGATATGGTTAAATCAGCAGAATGGCAGGAATCTCAATATAAAATACTCCACAGGGCGTATATTACGAGGGCGCAAGGGAAAGAAATGAAGTTGTGGGAAACTGATCAGTGTCAGAGGTGTTATGTGGGGAGGGGCACATTTGTGCACTCATTTTTAGAATGCCCGGGGCTGACACTGTGGGATGGGGTCTTGGACAGGCTTAATAAAGTGGTGCAAAAGAATGTGGAGTGGACTTATGCGGCCCTGCTGCTGGGAGATCAGTCAGACCTAATCGCACAGGGGCTGACTTTTGTACTTGTCCACGCTGGCAGTGAAAAAGACCATACTACAATTTTGGATATCAGAGGAGGAGGAGATTCCATTCACAAGTTGGGTGACAAGAACGACAGAACTTGCCCAATTTGAGATCTCATTATATAAGCGATCTTTAAATTTATCTAATAGATAGTATGCAAACTACTGGAACAGATTCCTTGAGGAGATGAGAAATAAAGACCTTAATTAATGAATAGAAGATGGGGGGGGGAGGGAGGGAAGCGGACTATAGAGGGGGAAGGGTGAGTGAGCAAGAGTGAAAGGGAAATGGGAGAGAGTGGGATATTATATATGGGATTAAGTGGGGATACGATTGGTTTACAAATGTGTTCTAAGAGTTGGGTGGGGGGGGGGAGTGTATGTGGTATGTTGTATAAGGAGAAAAAAATTCAACTCGAGATGGAGTTCTAACAGTGTTTCATGGGTTATTGTTGACATGTATACTCAGTGTTAATATGTGCTGTAAGGTATGAGATAATATTGGGAATTGTGTGGTAATATCTCATGTTGATATCAATAAAGATAAAATAAAAAACAAATAAGTACCTGTATATAATATGTAAACCGCTTTGAATGTAGTTGGAAATACCACAGAAAGGCAGTATATAAGTCCCATTCCCTTTCCCTTTTTCTATTCCAGAACAATTGAAAAATAATAATATAATTCTCTCCTCTTTCTCTTGCTTACATGAACTTGATAATTATATGGAATTCAACCTTATGGGGCAATCCTTTAATCAAAATTAAGAAGCATCCTGTATTTTGGGAAATTTGGGCAAAAAAGGGGATAAGGACAATTGCTCATGTGTATTCTGGTAGTTCAGTGGTTCCCTTTGAGGATCTCTGTTCTGTCTTTTCTTTACCAGTCAGCCAATACTTTAAGTGGCTCCAGATTAAACATTGCTTAACCCAGAACAGAGAGCTCTCTCACCTAAATGTAAAGTCCACTCATATACATGATTTCCTCTGTAAAATTTGTTACAAAGGCCATGTTGTATCACAATTTTACACATTTTTTATACAAAAATGTTTAAGCAGCAAACTAAGCCTATGTTCAGTTTGGGAAAACGATCTTCAAATTCAGATATCACCCAATCAGTGGTCTTATCTCTGGTCTAAAGTGAGCAGGCCTATAGCTTCAGCCAGCTATGTACAGTCATTATATTTCTTTCATCATAGGGCGATTTGGACTCCTCATAAATTGGCGGTAGCTGGTCTCTCGAATAACAACAAATGTTGGTCCTGTGGCTCGCACACTGGTACTTTGCTTCATAAGATTTTGATTGTAGAATAACTTATGAATTTTTGTGTCAGGTGTGGTCTTATATTTCAAACATTCTTCCTGTACAGGGTCCAATTACTCCTTCAGTTATTATGTTAGGTTCTGTGCTATTCCAAGATCAATTGGATATTTCCCAACAAATATTACTGAAAATGTTAGTGGTTGCTGCGCTTAAACTGGTTCTTATGCATTGGAAAGATAATTCTAATCTCAATCCTACTTTTTGGTGGCATTCAATTTTACAGATTCATACATTTGAAACCTCTGTTGCAGACAAAACGGGTGAGATGTTTTATTGGTAAAACTTGGTCTCGTGGATAATTATCTGACATCTTATGGTTTTGGGTAACTTGTTTAGGTTTTTTTTTTCTCTTTCTCTGTTTGAATTCTGTGTTACAATTGATGTTATTACTTGATGTTATCTAATATAATAATTCACACCTCCAACGTGCTGAAGCTGACTCCGTGGCAGTGAAGCCGTGTAGTGTTCGTAGGGTTCGTAATCACCCCGCCCTCGAGGGAACTCTGTATAGTTGCCAGGGAAACAAACGCGACGTCAGAAGGAGAAGGGACCAACCACAGGCAATCGCTGTCAGTGCCCCGCTCTCCGAGGGCAGGGAATGCTGCATGGTAATGCGACATCAGAAGGAGAAGGGACCAAACACAGGCAATCGCACTCACTCTCACTGCCCTGCCCTCGGAAGGAAGGGAAGGCTGCATAGTAATGCCACGACCAGAGAACAAAGGACCACGGTGGTGGGAAGCACACAAACCGCCTGACAGGACTCTCACTTTCAAGAAAGTTGAACTCCGAGGTACGGACAGTGCACTACAAATGCTAGCCCCTACCATGACCCTTGGATTTGGCCAGGTTTGAGATGGCTGGATTCGGTTTCCATTATCGGCAAAAACCGATGCCGGCCATCTCTGACATTTGGCCGGCCCCAACCGTATTATCGAAACGAAAGATGGCCGGCCATCTTTTTCGATAAAACGGTTCGAGACTGCTCTTTGCGGCGCTGGCCATATAGATGGCTGGCGCCGTTCAATTATGCCCCTCCACGTGTATCTCTCTCTTCCATTCTCTGAAAATGAACTCCAAGGTACAGACATCAAAGGAGAAGGCAAGTGGAGAGCCCTTAAAAACATTAATGGCAGAAGGTCATTACCTTGCTAGCGCCCATTTCATTTCAATGAGAAACGGGCTTTTTTTTACTAGTTGATTGATAAATTGTGTGTCTTTCTTTAAAACCAATAAAATTCTTGGACTTAAAAAAAAAATTCTTCAACTAAACATATGATCTGTTTTCTTCAGCTATTATTCAACAGTTGGCTGACTTTCTTGCACCATTTTAGCAGGTTATTGTTAATAAATAACGTCAGGTAAGCATGCTCCTAGGACCTTTAAATAAAGCAGACTACCATTAAGTTTTTGTTGAGGAGTCATGGAATAGGAGGCTATATCCTTATGTGGATTAGGAATTGTTTATTGAACAGAAAACAGAGGGTAGGGCTAATGGCCATTTTTCTCAGTGGAGGAAGGTGAATAGTGGATTGCCTCAGGGATCTGTACTGAATATAAGAACACTAGTAAAAAAAGCCCGTTTCTCATTGAAATGAAACGGGCGCTAGCAAGGTAATGACCTTCTGCCATTAATGTTTTTAAGGGAAGTGTTAGGAGAAATGTGCTGTGATGGTAATCAATCATTTTCAGTGGTGTATTATGAGTACTATCATGTTGCAGAGTGAGATGTATATTGTTTTAGATACTTGTATTCTTTTCTGAGTATGCGTGAGAGAGAAAGAGTGTGTGTGATTGAGAGGGAGACAGAATGTGTGTGTGTGTGTGTGTCTGTGTGAGTGAGAGTGTGCAGTGTGTGTCCCATGTGCACCAATTATGCTTTCTCCCCTGCATTCATCCATATGCAGAAAACGTCCTCTGTGTCCTGCCCTCTCCATCCATCCATGTGCAGCATACCTCCCCTGCCCCTCCATCCATCCATGTGCAGGAAAGTTCGGACTGTGTGGCTTGGAGGGGGGTCAGCATTGCTGGGGGTGTGTGTGGTGAAAGTGTGAGAGGGTGGGGCGAACTCGGAGCACATGTGTGTGTGTTTGTGTGAATGTTAGAGGGGGGGTGCGGGACTGCCGAACTGGGAGGGGGTGGCGGGGGGCTTGGAGGGGGGGGGGTCAGCATTGCTGGGGGTGGTGTGGCAGGCGTTGTGTGAGAGAGTGAGTATTGTGAGAGAGTGAATGAGTATGTGTCAGAGAGTGAGTATGTGTGAGAGAGAAAGAGTGTGTGTCAGAGAGAGAGTGTATGATTGAGAGACACTGTGTGATTGAGAGGGAGACAGAATGTGTGTGTGTGTCTGTGTGAGTGAGAGTGTAGTGTGTGCAGCAAACGTCCTCTGTGCCCTGCCCCCTCCATCCATCCATGTGCAGCATCTCTCCCCTGCCCCCTCCATCCATCGTGGTGCAGGAAATTTTGGAGTGTGTGGCTTGGAGGGGGGTCAGCGTTGCAGGGGGTGTGTGGTGAAAGTGTGAGAAGGTGGGGCGAAATCGGAATGCGGGTGTGTTTGTGTGAATGTTAGAGGGGGAGTGTGGGACTGGCAAACTGGGACGGGGGTTTGGAGGGGGGTCAGCATTGCTGGGGGTGTGTGGTGAAAGTGTGAGAAGTTGGGGGCACACTCGGAGCATGGGTGTGTGTGTTTGTGTGAATGTTGGGGGGGGGGGTGCGGGACTGCCGAAGTGGGAAGGGGTGGCGGGAGGCTTCGAGGGGGGTCAGCATTGCTGGGGAGGGGTGTTGAAAGTGTGAAAGGGTGGGGCGTAGTTGGAGCGCGGGTGTGGTGGTGCATGCGCGTTGGGGGCAGACTGTGGGCTGCTGAACTGGGAGGGGGTGGCGAGGGGGTTTTGCTGTATAGCGAACTGGCTTAGAGGGGGGTCAGCATTGCTGGGCTACTGAACTGGGAGGGGGTGGCGGGGGGCTTGGAGGGGGGTCAGCGTTGCTGGGGGTGGTGTGGCAGGCGCTGTGTGAGAGACAGTGAGTATGTGTGAGAGAGTGAATGAGTATGTGTCAGAGAGTGAGTATGAGGGACAGTGTGGGATTGAGAGTACGTTGGCGCCTCGTTTTCCGTTGTCTGCACTTGCCTCCTCCTTTGATCTCCATACCTTGCAGTTCAAGTGTCTTGAAATTGAGAGTCCTGTCAGGCGGTTTGTGTGGGTCGCGCCACCGTGGTCCTCTGTTCTCTGGTCGTCACGTTACTATGCAGCCTTCACTTCCCTCTGAGGGCGGGGCAGTGAGAGCAAGTGTGATTGCCTGTTGTTGGTCCCTTCTCCTGCTGGCGTCACGTTTCTTTCCCTGGCAACTATAGAGTGTTCCCTTGAGGGCAGGGCAGTGATCTGGAGTGCGATTACAAACCCCAGGAACACTACATGGCATCACTGCCACCCTGCCACGGAGTCAGCTTCAGAACGTTGGAGGTGCAAATTATTATATTAGATAAGTGATGCCATATTGAAATACATCAAAGGTCCATCAAGCCCAGTATCCTGTTTCCAACAGTGGCCACTCCAGGTTACAAGTAGCTGTCAAGATTCTAAAACTGTAAAATAGATTTTATGCTGCTTATCCTAAAAATAAGCAGTGTATTTGCCCAAAGTCAATCTTAATAATGGCATATTTATTTTTGTTACATTTGTACCCCACGCTTTCTCACTCATGGCAGGCTCAATGCGGCTTACATGGGGCAATGGAGGGTTAAGTGATTTGCCCAGAGTCACAAGGAGCTGCCTGTGCCTGAAGTGGGAATTGAATTCAGTTCCTCAGGACCAAAGTCCACCACCCTAACCACTAGGCCACTCCTCTTAGGAAGTTATCCAAACCTTTTTAAATCCTACTAAGCTAACTGCTTTTACATTTTCTGGCAATGAGTTCCAGAGTGAAGAAATATTTTCTCCAATTTGTTTTAAATTTACTACTTAATAGCTCATTGTATGCTCCCTAGTCCTAGTATTTTTGGAAAGAGTAAACAAGCGATTCACATCCACTCATTCCATTCCACTCATTATTTATGTTTCAACGTTTTTATTAATGACTAGTAAAAAAGGCCCGTTTCTGACACAAATGAAACGGGCGCTAGCAAGGTTTTCCTTGGAGTGTGTATGTTTGGGAGAGTGTATGTGAGAGTGACTGTTTGAGAGTCAGAGTGAAAGTGTGAGTGTGTGAGAGAGAGAGTGAGTCTGGGTGTGAGTGTGTTTGTGAGAGAGTGTGTGTGAGAATGAGAGTGTGTGCAAGTGTGTATGTGAGACACAGTGTGAGAGAGAGTGTGTGTGTGTGGGCAAGAGAGAGAGTGTGTGTGAGACACAGATTCTCTGTGAGAGTGAGTGTATGACACCAAGCGAGTGTGTGAGTGACTGTGTGGCACATAGAGAGTGAATGTGATACAGTGTGAGACAGAGTGTGTGAGAGTGAGAGTCAGAAAGACATTGTATATGAGAGAGAGAGTGTGAGCCGTGCCCTCCCAATCCATGGCCATCTGTCCCCTGCCCCTCCATTCATCCTTTCCAGCAATTCCCCTCTGTCCCTGAGCCCTGCCCTCCCAATCCATGGCCATCCATGTTTGTCTGTCACCTGCCCCCTCCATTCATCCCTATCCAGCATTTCCCCTCTCTGCCTGAGGCCTGCCCTGCAATCCATATCCATCCATGCCCATCTGTCCCCTCCATTCATCCCTATGCAGCAATTCCCCTCTCCCTGAGTCCTGCCCTTCCAATCCATGCTCCTCTGTCACCTGGCCCCTCCATTTTTCCCTATCCAGCATTTCCCCTCTCTGCCTGAGGCCTGCTCTGCAATCCATATCCATCCATGCCCATCTGTCCCCTCCATTCATCCCTATCCAGCAATTCCCCTCTCCCTGACTCCTGCCCTTCCAATCCATGCCCATCCATGCTCATCTGTCACCTGGGCCCTCCATTTTTCCCTATCTAGCATTTCCCCTCTCTGCCTGAGGCCTGCTCTGCAATCCATATCCATCCATGCCCATCTGTCCCCTCCATTCATCCCTATGCAGCAATTCCCCTCTCCCTGAGTCCTGCCCTTCCAATCCATGCCCATCCATGCTCCTCTGTCACCTGGCCCCTCCATTTTTCCCTATCCAGCATTTCCCCTCTCTGCCTGAGGCCTGCTCTGCAATCCATATCCATCCATGCCCATCTGTCCCCTCCATTCATCCCTATCCAGCAATTCCCCTCTCCCTGAGTCCTGCCCTTCCAATCCATGCCCATCCATGCTCCTCTGTCACCTGGCCCCTCCATTTTTCCCTATCCAGCATTTCCCCTCTCTGCCTGAGGCCTGCTCTGCAATCCATATCCATCCATGCCCATCTGTCCCCTCCATTCATCCCTATCCAGCAATTCCCCTCTCCCTGAGTCCTGCCCTTCCAATCCATGCTCATCTGTCACCTGGCCCCTCCATTTTTCCCTATCCAGCAATTTCCCTCTCTCCCTGAGTCCTGCCCTCCCAATCCATGCCCATCCATGCTCCTCTGTCCCCTGCCCCCTCCATTCATCCATTTCCAGTAATTCCCCTCTCTCCCTGTGCCCTGTCCTCCTAATCCATACCCATCCATGCTCCTCTGTCCCCTGCCGCCTCCATTCATCCTTTTCCAGCAAGTCCCCTCTCGCCCTTCCATGACCCCCCCCCCCCTCGCATCCATGCTACTCTCTCTCCCATGTCCCAGCCTGGCCCGCCCTCTTCTCCCCCCCCCTTCGCATCCATGCCTCGCATCCATGCATCCCTTTTTTTTTTTATTATTCTTTTTAACTTTACCTCCGTGGCGGTTCGTGCAGCGAAGCGTCAGGGAAGGAGGCGGCGCTCCCGACGTCTAGCTTTTGTCTCAGCAGGCAAGCCTGGTTATATAAAGCTATATCAGGCAGTCCCATCCCGCCCCCCCCCCCCCCCCCCCCCGATGCCAGCCTCCCAGTAACACTTTAAACTGCGTCTTGGGCTTCTTTTTTCCCCAGCAGAATCTACTGAAAAGTTTTGTGATTTTCGCTAAATCTTTTCGTCGTAGTCGAATGGGAAGCATTTGCACGAGGTATAACCACTTGGGAAATATCACCATTTGGATTAGGTTTATCCTGCCCCTCAAGGACAGCGGGAGGCCGTCCCACCCCTCTAGTTTAGTTCTTGTCCCTTCTAACAAGGTGGTGACGTTTAAGTCATGCAATTTCTCCAATTCCATAGTCAGTTTTATCCTTAGGTATTTAAAGGATCCTTCCGCCCAGCTTTGTGGAAAACTTTGATCCCATAGTGATTTCACTGTCGCTGAGGAAGCTAAGGCTTCCGACTTAGTCAAATTCAACCTAAATCCTGCATAATCACCGTATTCTTTCATCAGTTCCATGAGTACCGCAAGAGATGTCCGTGGTTCTGTCAATAATACCAATAGGTCGTCCGCGAAAGCCGCTAATTTAAATACGGTCCAACCCACTCGAACACCCTGTACTGTTGGACTGGCCATTATATCTCTAATCAGCAATAGACAATTACAGCAGTAAAAATATTCAACCAACAATAGAAAGTATGGCATAGTATGCTACGTTACAATGTGTAATGGAAGGATTTTAAAGATTGTTTCCAACTCTGAGTGACCGACAGTGCACTTTCTCATTAAAGTGTATAATTCTGTCTGTGTGAAAATTATTTGGAATGTGTAAGAAGATAAGACACAGCTATGTGCGGGGGGAGATGGAGCATGTTTCGAGTCCAGGCTGACCACCTGAACAGTGAAACATGTGACCACATGCCCACATGTCTCAAGCATTCTGTAATTTTCCTCAACTCTGAAAATGAGTTCTAAGTCTAATAAAAAGGGGAGCTCTGGCTAGTGAAGTCAGAAGCTCATCTATGGATGGATGCATCGCATAGAAAGACCGCTCCAGGTCACGAGACTCTGTCTTCGCTGAAAAAGGGGCTTCTCTTAGCTGATGTAAAAAGCCTGGGTGACATGGTGACCAGTGATGTATGTATAGTTTATTATTGCTTCTTTTCCTGTTCTAGAAACTCCTAGCTTTGCTTGGATGTAGTGATCAGTGATGTAATGATTGTTTATAGGTAGTTTTTCCTCAGCTATATAGCCTAATCATTGTGTATCTTAGACAATAATGACTTATACACTCTCCATTTAAACCTTGAATAAAAGTCTCATTTACCTAATACAAATCCAAAAGAATCCACCTTAATTGTTGAGTAGTCTGTGTTAGCGCTGTGTCAATGAGGCAGGCTGTAAAACCAGGTCAGGACACAATGTCAACACAATACACAATAAAACATTTCAATAGACAACCTACATAGATGGGCTACTGCACACTTCCTAAAATGAAATAAACAAAAAGCAAAGATATTGTGGTTTGGAGCTATACATAAGGTTCCAATTAAATCAGCGACAGGTTTAAGGTGAAATCCTGAAAATGGAAGATCATTCCAGAGTTTTGGGGGTAATTTTAGATCTTCTAGAGTTTTGAGGATAATTTTAGATTCAACCTTATCATTTGATAGCAAGTACAGTGGTGGAAATAAGTATTTGATCCCTTGCTGATTTTGTAAGTTTGCCCACTGACAAAGACATGAGCAGCCCATAATTGAAGGGTAGGTTATTGGTAACAGTGAGAGATAGCACATCACAAATTAAATCCGGAAAATCACATTGTGGAAAGTATATGAATTTATTTGCATTCTGCAGAGGGAAATAAGTATTTAATCCCTCTGGCAAACAAGACCTAATACTTGGTGGCAAAACCCTTGTTGGCAAGCACAGCGGTCAGACGTCTTCTGTAGTTGATGATGAGGTTTGCACACATGTCAGGAGGAATTTTGGTCCACTCCTCTTTGCAGATCATCTCTAAATCATTAAGAGTTCTGGGCTGTCGCTTGGCAACTCGCAGCTTCAGCTCCCTCCATAAGTTTTCAATGGGATTAAGGTCTGGTGACTGGCTAGGCCACTCCATGACCCTAATGTGCTTCTTCCTGAGCCACTCCTTTGTTGCCTTGGCTGTATGTTTTGGGTCATTGTCGTGCTGGAAGACCCAGCCACGACCCATTTTTAAGGCCCTGGCGGAGGGAAGGAGGTTGTCACTCAGAATTGTACGGTACATGGCCCCATCCATTCTCCCATTGATGCGGTGAAGTAGTCCTGTGCCCTTAGCAGAGAAACACCCCCAAAACATAACATTTCCACCTCCATGCTTGACAGTGGGGACGGTGTTCTTTGGGTCATAGGCAGCATTTCTCTTCCTCCAAACACGGCGCGTTGAGTTCATGCCAAAGAGCTCAATTTTTGTCTCATCTGACCACAGCACCTTCTCCCAATCACTCTCGGCATCATCCAGGTGTTCACTGGCAAACTTCAGACGGGCCGTCACATGTGCCTTCCGGAGCAGGGGGACCTTGCGGGCACTGCAGGATTGCAATCCGTTATGTCGTAATGTGTTACCAATGGTTTTCGTGGTGACAGTGGTCCCAGCTGCCTTGAGATCATTGACAAGTTCCCCCCTTGTAGTTGTAGGCTGATTTCTAACCTTCCTCATGATCAAGGATACCCCACGAGGTGAGATTTTGCGTGGAGCCCCAGATCTTTGTCGATTGACAGTCATTTTGTACTTCTTCCATTTTCTTACTATGGCACCAACAGTTGTCTCCTTCTCGCCCAGCGTCTTACTGATGGTTTTGTAGCCATTCCAGCCTTGTGCAGGTGTATGATCTTGTCCCTGACATCCTTAGACAGCTCCTTGCTCTTGGCCATTTTGTAGAGGTTAGAGTCTGACTGATTCACTGAGTCTGTGGACAGGTGTCTTTCATACAGGTGACCATTGCCGACAGCTGTCTGTCATGCAGGTAACGAGTTGATTTGGAGCATCTACCTGGTCTGTAGGGGCCAGATCTCTTACTGGTTGGTGGGGGATCAAATACTTATTTCCCTCTGCAGAATGCAAATAAATTCATATACTTTCCACAATGTGATTTTCCGGATTTAATTTGTGATGTGCTATCTCTCACTGTTACCAATAACCTACCCTTCAATTATGGGCTGCTCATGTCTTTGTCAGTGGGCAAACTTACAAAATCAGCAAGGGATCAAATACTTATTTCCACCTCATAGACCTACCAACCAGAAACACATCTGAATCAACACAAACATATCTAAATCTCCACTACCCAAGCTGCAAAGGACTTAAATACAAATCAACATACGCATCCAGTTTTTCCTACATAAGCACACAACTGTGGAACACATTACCAAAAGCCTTGAAAACAACGTAGGCCACCTAAACTTCTGGAAATCACTAAAAACTAACCTGTTTAAAAAGGCATACCCTACCGATCCAACTTAAATGCCTGAACTCTGCAACACAATGAAACCAAAGTACGTAATGGACATTACACAACTCTTCCACTCTACAATTCCCTAATGTGTCTGTTCCACATGAACCTTATCTTACCACAACGCCTCTCCGGTACTATGTAAGCCACATTTAGCCTGCAAATAGGTGGGAAAATGTGGAATACAAATGTAACAAATAAATAACCGGGTGTAAAATGCCGATTACTGCCCGTGTGCCAGTAAATAAAAATATTTTCCAGTGCGAGTAGCAGACACATGTCAAAAATGAAATTACCGCAAGGGCCACATGGTAGCCAGGCGGTAACAAAATTACACGTTGGTTGCGCATAGGCACCTACGCAGCTTAGTAACAGGGCCTCTAAGCCATGCGCTAATACAGACACAGCCCATTCACGTTGATTGGGCTGTGTCAGCATTGCCGCACAGCTTACTGAAAAGAGGGTTTAAACTTTTCATGGACTTCGAAAGGTTTTTCTTCTCTTAAAAATGTCTGTTCAAGTCAGTTTATCAAGGCTCCTTCCCTTTTCAGGGAGCAGAGCTGTGAAACATGTTGCCTAAGGCTATGAAATCGAAAGCTTTGAAAACGTATTTATTCAATAAGTAATTGGAAACGTTTGATTTGATGGAACTATATTATTATATGTTAAGTTTTGTTATCTCTCTATATTGTAGAGAATTTTAGTGCTGTAAACTGCTGTGAATCTTTTGGAAAACGGGCGGTATATAAAACTTACAATAAAATGTACTAAAAATGTGAAATGTGTGGAATATGAACTGAATTCGTGCTCGCCTTTCTACGCGTACCCCATTTACCCCCCACCCCCCCCCTCAGCAAGAAACCGAGCCAAATCGGATCAAATTTGAGTGTTTTTGTAGTTTTAACTTCAGAGGACTACAGCTAAGATGGCCGTTGTTTGCGTTAGAGGACCTCATTAGATGTCATTTGCACTGGTGTCTTCAGCATTGCCTGATCTCTCGCCTCCTGCTGCCTTCTAAATCATTTTGATAAGGGCCTCCCACTAGTTGGTGCACTACTCTCGGTTCCTTTATATATACTGCAAATGTCGCCTCCGCTCAACAGGCACTTAGATTCAGAGCCGCGGTGTCCAACTGGCCCCACACTTTCTAATGTGGCGTTCAAGCTATATGACACTGCTCCGTAAACGAAAGCTTATGTTTCTTTCAAACTGCTTTACGATCCTCCGATAACGATTAACTTCAACTGTTTTCTCTCAGTATAAGCCATGACAAGTTAGAACGTAAAAAAAAACCCAACAACCTCTTGCTAAAGGTCTCCACAATTAAAGGGATCGTGCTTTCTTCTGATCACAACTATCATTGTCTCGCTCAGGGATAACACACTCATTCTGAAACTGTCCCTATCCCCATCAAAACCCAGCAGAGGTCTTGCCCAGGGATAACACACACTCTGAATGTGTCCCCGTGCCGCCCATCCCTCAAAGGTTTCATGAGACCCGGCAGAGAGAGAGAGAACTAATGTCTGACACACACAAGTGGGCTCCTCCCCCGTCGTTGAGGGGCGGGAACGGGTTAATTTGTGGGCCCTGGAAGGTGAAGGTTCAAAGATAGGAGGGGGTGGAGAGGAGGAGCAAGGGCGCAGGGACACACGCTGTTCCCGAGTCCCGACTCCGAGTCCCGACACGCACTGCTAAGGAAAGGTGAAGCTATCTAGTATGATCACCATGTTGTGCAGGCTGCGGGTTCCTGGCAGGTGAGGGTGGTGCCATGGAAATAATAAGACATCTCTAGCGCATATTTTTTTGAAGGGTTTGTCTATGACCATAGCGTCTCGAATCCCACTGTCCGAGTGTTTAAGACTGCTGGGATCAGTGGTGGGGTTCGGCCCCCCCTATTGCCCGTGGGAGCAGGCGGGGGGCATATAATTGGTTTGTAGTGAATATGGTGAGACGTGCTTGCAACAATAATATGACACAACGATCGTTTGCACACGGGTGTAGTCTGGATTTTGTTGTTAGTATGACTGTGTTTACTCTATTGACATCTGTATTTGGAATTTATAATTGAAACCACTTATGAGTTATAAGTTACACTGTTAGTCAATTTAGCGCTCCAGGCATAAAGTAATTGCATACACTTGTGGGTAACCATTAAGTCTTGTTATTTTACTGCCATTAAGTCGTTCTGTTTTAGCATATGTCCCGTTTGAAACAGTGAGACCTAGTTACTATAACAGGGGGTTAACAGTATAAGGTATCTTAAGGATAGTGCTCCAAAAAACTTTATTGAGGACCCAACACGGTCCGTGTTTCGGTTTTAGAAAAAACCTTCATCAGGGGTCTATAACATAACAACAAAGATATACAAAATAAAATAACAAATCACATATATAATAAAAAATATAAAAATATATGTAAAAAAGGAGGAAATTGTAAACAAATCGAATCACATGTTTTTCTTGTATTATAAGATATAACACCACTCATGTTTAGATGTAGCCCTACTCTCTTATCGTTTATTTACAATATAGATATTTCCTCTCTCTTCTTGAACAGCTGGTTCTTATTACTATTATTTTTTCTTGACGGTTTGAGAAATTTTTAATAATAATACTTATATACATTTTATAGACATTTGGACACATAAATGAAGCTTTCTAGAAATTGTTCTTAACTTTTCTTTTATGATACTGTATAAATATAAGATCCATAATTTATTTTTAATCATGTACCTTTTATTAATAATTCTTTTAGCTATTTTTATCATTTTGATATTATTGTGATATGTTTCAATATTTAGTAAGTTTTTGAGCAATAACTGGTCGTTCAAAGTGTTGATATAATTTATTTAATTCAATTATTTCCTCGTTTATAAATTTTAATAGAGACCACAACTTATGAGCTCCATTGTCTATCAGTATATCTTTTGTGCGACTACTGACTGGTATGTTTAATTTATTTTAATTCTATTCATATTAAATATCTAATCATATCCTTATTTATATGCATGGACTACAAAAAATTTTTTAAAATATTATTTATTAATATTTGAAATTATTAACATTATACATAATTATGCATTGAGTCACTGTGTTTTATTATAGATACATTTCTATAATGTCAATTTAACCTGACAGAGTCGATTTGCTCAGCACCCATTTGGTCGCTTGTTTGTTGGTATAATAATGATACTTGGTCGCTTGTCTGTGGGTACAACAATAATATTTTGTTAATATATTTGATTATATGTAAGTATATTTGATTTATATTAGGGATGATTAATATATTTTTAACATTTCTAATATTTTTTATCATAATATTTAATATCATTATGTTTTTTTAAAAATTGATTGTCAGACATGTGATTCGATTTGTTTACAATTTCCTCCTTTTTTACATATATTTTTATATTTTTTATTATATATGTGATTTGTTATTTTATTTTGTATATCTTTGTTGTTATGTTATAGACCCCTGATGAAGGTTTTTTCTAAAACCGAAACACGGACCGTGTTGGGTCCTCAATAAAGTTTTTTGGAGCACCTTATCTCTTGTCTTGGATTGATCCCTTGAAGTTGTTTTTCCACTTGTTTCTTTCGTTGTTGGACTTCTGTGGAAATTTTTGGACCTTTTTTGATATCTTAAGGATAGGCCACGTTGATAACTCCCCCCCCCCCCCTTAATTCACCAGTAGTCCAGTGATTGAGTGGGTGGACCTGTTAAAAGATCAAAAATATTGGATTACTGATGAATTAAATGTCTGCCTCATAGGAGCCAGCTCTGTGGGTGCTGTGCCCCCCCCCCCCCCCCACCAAATTGCGCAAACTCCTTCATTATGTCCAGGGAAGGGTAATCGTATTGTGTTTGGCACCCCCAATCATTTTGAAATGTTGGTGCTTATGGTCTTTTGGTGTACCTAGATCATGTTTTGTTTGGACTTCACTGTAGAGGCTTCCAAGAGCCCCCCCCCCCTTTTTAAAATTTGTATTTTGTTCAAAACCAATAGCAGTGTTTCTTTCTTCATTTATTGTTGGGTTAAGTAGTTAACCTATGTAAGTGACTAATTTTGCACTTTCTGCAGAAATGGTACTAAACTGGTGGCAACTCTTGGATGCCTGGCCTCCAGACAGAAGCACACCCTCCCAGACTTGCCTTATGACTATGGGGCACTGCAGCCCCACATTAATGCAGAGATTCATGCAGTTACATCACAGCAAGCACCATGCTGCTTACGTAAACAACTTAAAATATTGCAGAGGAGAAGTATGCAGAAGCACTGGCTAAAGGTATGTGACCAGAGATGTTTATTTTTTTTCTTCCTTTCGTTTTTAAACCAGCTTAGTGGAAGGTGGCCTTGCTAAAGATAATTTGTATAGTTTTTCAAGGTATGTTCTCCTTTGTGCCAATAAAGATAGACAAGACACATCATAAAAAACCAAATAATAAGCTCGGAGTGAAGATGTTGAATCCATGAAGGGGTAAAATCTAAAGCAGAGGCTACCACTCTGACAGCAGATGATCAAAAGCCTCGCGCTGTTCCAAACAGTGCGGGCTTTACCGCAGCGATGATCAGAGATAATTGCATTCAAATTTAAGCACATATTATCTCTGATCATGGGGTAGAAGTGCAGAGAATTGTGCCTGAGCACTGGGCAGGGGCTGGGCACTGCCATTTTGCGGCGTCACAGGAAGAGGAGGGAGGCAGGCTACCCTCCCTCCTCCAACCCACAAGGGTAGGGGGGGACTGGGACCACCAGGGACCCTTCGCTGGGGGACTAGGGGGTGCTGGAGACCCACCGGATCGCCAGCCCTCCCTGAACCTGGGGGGGGGGGAGGGGACCAGCATGTTTGCTGTGGGAGGAAATGGGGCCTGCCACCATGCAAATGCAGTGCTGGACATGCTCACCGTTCCTCCCCAATGATCTGCAAACCCTAACGCCAGTTCGAGCTGGCGTAGGGTTTGCCGCGGCAAGCGACCCAATTTTGGTGCACTGGCCGCTGATCATTGGGGGATGAATATGTTTAGCATGCATTTGCTGCTATTTGCGTTCAGAGCCCTCGAGCACGTTGTTTCATGCGCTCGAGGGCTTCTGATCATGGGGGGGTAGCAAACGCCGGTGCTAGTATGGCGCTAACAGCCTCTAGCACTGGCGTTTGGTTCTGATCATCCTCCAGTGAATGAATAAGGAGAAACTGTTCAGTAAAGCTGGAAGAGCTGAAGTGCTTGTGAGTTATTTAAACAACGAAACAAACAAGAACCAACCAACCAACCAACCATTGGAGTGGTGAGGGATCCTATATAATAAAGGCACCTCTAACATTCTGAAGCTGACTCTGTGGCACTGTAGTGTTTTGTAGTCTGTAGTTCAGCATTTTATTGGCTCTCACTGTCCCCACCCTCATGTCGAGGAAACGGAATGCTGCATAGTTGCCAAGCAAACAAACGCGACATCACAGCACGAAGAACCAATCAGACAGAACGGAACTTGGAGGAGGGAAGTGGCATGGATTAATCTCTAACAATCTTTGCTTAAAACCCACCTCTTCAATGCTGCATTTGGCACCTAACTCTTACCGTTCAGTAAATCCAGACTGCCCCAATTTGACCGCCCCTATTGGACTGACCGTTCACATTGTCTCTTAGATGGTAAGCTCTTTGAGCAGGGACCGTCCTCTATGTTTAAATTGGTACAGCGCTGCGTAACCCTTGTAGCGCTTTAGAAATGTTAAGTAGTAGTAGTACAAACCATCAGGGAGGTACGGACATCAGTGGAGGCAAGTGCACAGAACGGAAGGGAAGACAAACATTAATCACTTTGTCACTCGCACACATCACACACACACTCAATCACTGTGTGTATCGCTCTCTTACACTGTCTGTAAACACACTGTCCCTCTGTCTCTCACATGGACAACTGTATGTTGCATTCTCACCAGTAAGGACTCTTCTGATGTGATTGTTAAACTGATTGAAGGGCCTGAACAAGGAAAACTTTACCACGTTGTAACACAGTTTACACAAAAAAATATTGTATATAAGAAATCTTACACAGTAAACAACAATTATATTCAGAATACAACCGTGGAAACATTAATGGCAGGAACTCATTACATTGCTAGCGCCCGTTTCATTGCGTTAAGAAACGGGCCTTTTAGTTTTATCATAAATCCTAAAACTCAACATTAGATCCATTTTTTTTTCTGTTAGAATTTCTACAAGAGCAGGCTCTAGCCAATAATGGCTTAGTAGTGAAGTTCCTTAGTACTATTTTTGCAGTAATGTTATTTATCCAAAATAATAATCTTTATTGTTAATGAATGATAATAGTGCATTAGCTACTAAAGGCTTTTGTGGGGAGCTAGTGAAGCTTATTTCCAGATATTGGTATAACAGTGCAAAGTCTAAAGGCTCTCTTAACATTTGCATAAACTGCACAGCAGGCATGGACATTCAGCTTGAAAGAGCCTATTTTTTTCTGCTTTCTGAATCAGCAGGGTGCCATAACCACACTTCACTATGCCTCATGGCTTGGTTTTAAAGGTACAGTATTGTGGTGTTTACTGTTTCTCGCATACTTGTTCTTTGCTTACATTGTCTCAAACACCATTACTGTGAGGGCTAATTCAGAAAAGTTGGTAAAAAGGGCAAACTAAAACTGTGTAGAACGAGTAGAAGTAAATCAGTTTTTTGTTGTTGTTTTTTTTTTACTCATTCCAAAAGTACAAAGACTAGGGGACATGCAAGGAAGTCACTTGGACATACTTTTAAAACATGTAGGAGGAAATGTGGAGGAAATGTTTTCACTCAATGAATAGTTAAACTCTGGAACTGTTTGCCGGAGGATGTAGTAACGTATCTGGGTTTAAAAAAAGGTTTGGAAAAGTCCACAATCTGCTATTGAGATAGGCATGGGAGAAGCCACTGCTTGCCCTGGGATTTGTAGCATGGAATGTTGCCACGGTTTGGGCTTCTGCCTGGCTTGGCCACTGTTGGAAACAGGATACTGGACTAGATGGACCATTGGTCTGACCCAGTATGGCTACTCTTATGTTCTTTTGTTCAATACATTCATAAACGTATTGCCAGGGGTGGCCATGTTAGTCTGTAGTGACAATAATGACAGGCTAGTATCACCTTTTTTTTTTTTATAGATTTGAACTTGACCCTTGATTCTGTTAATCTGTAAGATGTTGCATTCTGTTGAAATTCTTCTTCATTGCATTGACCAGTGTAGGTATAGTTAGTGTAACCTTAAGGATGTGACAGAAGTGCATGTAAATATTGCAAGTGTAGTCAGTTTACTTGGCAAGCAGATTGCATACATCCACGCAACTCCAGGACTTTTAGCCTGTCTAATTATGTTGTGTGTTGTTTTTTGTTTTTAATATCCCGTAAGATGGCGCTGATCTTTGGGGCACACCTAGCTAGTCAGGTTTCAGGATTTCCACCATGAATATGCATGAGATAAACTTGCATGCACTATCTTTTTGGTATGCAGATCTATTTTATGCATATTCATTGTGGGTAGAAACAAACAAAGCAGATCAATCAGTGATATGGTTCAAAACTTTATTTTCAGAGTGGCCTAGTGGTTAGGGTGGTGGACTTTGGTCCTGGGGAACTGAGGAACTGAGTTCGATTCCCACTTCAGGCACAGGCAGCTCCTTGTGACTCTGGGCAAGTCACTTAACACTCCATTGCCCCATGTAAGCCGCATTGATCCTGCCATGAGTGGGAAAGCATGGGGTACAAATGTAACAAAAATAAATTTTATCTGCTTTGTTTGTCTCCACGTTGGATTTTGCGGATCGCTTGCCATCTTGTTTCTTAGTATTCATTGTGGGTATCCTGAAAACCAGACTGGCCGGGGGTATCCCAAAGACTGGGTTGAGAACCCCTGATTGTAATAACTTGGTGATATTTTTTTATTCAGAGTATTACTGGTATATTTGGCTGCTACAATAGTGGAGAGCAATTGGCTCCCCTCTGCCTCAGCTACCTAAAGTGGCACCTAAAAAGCTCTGTTTTTAACCCCGAACATACCCACGGTGGAGGCTGCCATCGCTGTTGTTTGACCTTCCTTGGGATGAAAGGCCCAGCCATGCTTTTGGCACATTGCGTATAGGGTATGTTTTGATGGTAATAAAGGCATGTGGAGATCAGGCATTTTGTTGAAGTTATGATTTAAAGCAGAGGTTAGAAAATGCAATTTTCACTCAAGCTGCTGATTTCTGTGTTGTAAGCACAGCTGCTATTTCTATATACCTTTGTCACTTTTTTTTTTTTTAAGCAGCTTTTGTACATAGCTGAAAATAAAATGAACAACTGAGAAAGGTGTAAACTAAAGCCAATTCAATATGCAAACTGTACTGGATATCACAGACAGAGCTGAAAAATTCAATTGACCGTGTCCATGTGCTCAGCTTGAATGGATTTCCAGTTTTAGATGTCTTGGCTCACAATGAAGGTTTCACCTGTATGGTTGGGAGTGCACTGGACTGCTTATTGTAACAATTCTTGTAAAATATTTACTATGATGAAGCCTGTCTCTTACACTGGAGTAGAAAGTTACTGCACTGAACTGATAAGGTATTACTGCAGTTCAAATTAGGTCCTCTAAAACTGTCAATAATGTGTGTAGACAATGCAAAGAACTTGCAAGTAAGTGCAATGTGTTGAGCCTTTCATCAGATTTCACATTGGGGAATCTGACTAGTTTTTAATTCACTTCTAGGTGATGTTACAACTCAGGTGGCCCTTCAACCTTCACTGAGGTTCAATGGAGGTGGCCACATCAATCACAGTATATTTTGGACAAACCTTTCCCCGAGTGGAGACAGGGAGCCAAAAGGTAAGTGTGAAATGTTTTGGTTCATGCTCGATCTTTACTTTTGCTGTGAAAAACTCATGAAGGGGCATTTTCGATAAAAAGTCCAAATGTTGAAAGCTTTCATGAAAAGGTTTAAAAACATGAATCCATAATGGAAGAAATAAATGTGTTCCTCTATTCAAAAATATACAAGAAAAACATTTAGAAGAAGGACATAGACGTTAAGATAAATGTTTCCGCTAATTGGAAATACACTGCGTAAAACGTGCAACGGCAAGTACTGGTCCTCATGCCAAGAAAATGCCCACGGCAACAGCAGCACGTTCCCACCATATGGCAAATGTGCATATTTACCTCTTGTACATGGAGGAATGTTCCTCTGTGTGCCTGATCATGTCTCTGTGCAGGGAACCTAATTTTTCAGTGCCAGTCAGAGCTCCTGGAGAAATGTTCAAATGCCACCACTGCTGCCCACAACGTCTCCATGAGGGCATGGAGATAAGGTAGCCTGGCAAGGTGAGTGTGAAGCAGTGGCGTTCCTAGGTGGGGGCGGTCCGCCCCGGGTGCACGCCGCTGGGGGGGTGCCACGCGCGCCTGTCCTCCGTTGTTCCATGCTTCTTCTCTGCCCTGAACCAGGTTACTTCCTGTTCCGGGGCAGAGAAGAAGCATGGAACAATGGAGAACAGGCGCGCGCGGCACCCCCCCCCCCCCCCCCCCCAGCGGCGTGCACCCGGCGGGGGGAGGGAGGTTCCTTCACGGGGGTGTCCTTTCGCTGGGGGGTGGGGGTCCGCGCTGCATCGGGGGGGGGGGGGGGGGGCGCGCATCGGCGAATCCGCCCCGGGTGCCAGCCCCCCCCCAGGAATGCCAACTGGGTGTGAAGAGTGCCCCCATCACAGCACCACTCGTGCAAGCATCATACTATAGGTTCACATACAGTGAGGTTCTTTTTGTTTTGGCAATAAATAACAAAACATTGGTGAAATCAGAATTGTCCAGAATATACGGTAAGTATTTATGAGGTGTCCTTCACTAACCATGTGTTGAATGAGGGGCTGCACATATCTGGACCCCCACGCCTACATACTGATGGGAACATTGGCAGCAGCTCACCTAAAGTACATTGAGCCACTGAAAGGCACACCTGGTTTATTCCACTGCCCAATCCCACCTTCCAGCAATAGTGCACATGCTCCACAGAAAGACTACCATGCCATCCTCTGTCCTCATGGCCACTTCAGCTCACACAGCACCTGGGCCTGTGTACTGCATAGGTATAACCCTCAGCAACCGCACCCTCCCCCTCCCCCCCCCCCCCCCAAAAAAAAAAATAAAAAATAAATAAAAATCAGGCTGTAGTCATCTGGATTGAACATCAGGTTGGTATAACGTTGTAGTGTAGACCAGTGTGAGCTCCTTTACCCTATTTTAGAAAGAATTATCTGAATCAGCTTTATCACAAAATACAAAATAGGGAAACATCCCAGTTCTACTTTCTCATGTTACTCGTGTGTAGTTTTGGCAAGCATAAAAAGTTGGTAATGGATTTTTTTTTTCTTTTCACACATTATAACAAAGTTCCTTTCTTAGAAGATGTGTAACTACATCTACACTGATTTGGGAACTTACATGTGTCAGATTTGTTGGGAAGTGCATTTTAAAATGGCACTCATAGTTTCCTGGGGCTGGAGGGTGGTAGTCTCCTGTGGGTTTATCAGAGGGTTATAGGCCTGCAAGCTCTGAAGATACCCAGCGGGCCTCATTGGTTCACTTTCACGCAACAAACATTAGTTGTTTTTTTTTTTGTTTTGTTTTGTTTTGTTTCAGCTGAAACCAGTCGATGAGTTTTAAGTTGCAGTTTTGCTTTCAACTGAAAGCATTTAGACAATTTGGTTTCGGCTGAAATTGAAAAAGAGCCGTTGCACTCAGCCTTTACCCACCAGCAGAGGCAGCTTCTGCTGTCCTCACTCCCTCAGGTTCAGTTATTCTATGGTACACATTGATTTATTTTTATTAACAATGAAGGTGAAATCGGAGAGAATTACATCACAACTTTGAACATAAAGCATGTGGCCTATTGGTGTGACTCCACCGTAGCAGGATCTCGGTGGAAATCTCCAAGCGCTGATTATGAAGAGCTAGACATGATAGCAACTGTGATTCCTTGTATGCGGTTTATATAACAATTTGTCCTCGTCACAGAGTATGAGTTAGGAGAACCAAACATTCTATATGGTTATGATTAAATGAACACAAAAATCAGATTAAGACTGGACTTTTATCTGCACCTTTGGTGTCTCACTGTGGAAAGATACAAATCAAACTTTGACTGACATACAATGGAGTGTAACTGGATGAACACAGTGGAGACTGGGATAATCAGCTTAATTACAGAAAAAAATTTGGAATTTATACCTTACAAACTATTCCACCTAGAAGTTTGAATGAATAGATAATTTGACAGAGTGATTTTGACTGTTTTTTCTTTTGTTACATTTGTACCCTGCGCTTTCCCACTCATGGCAGGCTCAATGCAGCTTACATGGGGCAATGGAGGGTTAAGTGACTTGCCCAGAGTCACAAGGAGCTGCCTGTGCCTGAAGTGGGAATCAAACTCAGTTCCTCAGTTCCCCAGGAACAAAGTCCACCACCCTAACCACTAGGCCACTCCTCCACTCCAAACCCATTTATGGGAGAGTATAATTGTTCTTATTCAACAAGGCCTACAATGAACACCTATAATCTCACTAAGTCACCTCACCAACCCACTCAATTATGAAAGTTCACCTTATACAACTATCCTAATCACTCCCTTCCTTCTTCCCTCTTCCCTTCCTTGATCGTTACACATTACTAATTGTATCTGATATCTTGTTACGATAATGTCAACAAATCTATGTAAGCCACATTGAGCCTGCAAATAGGTGGGGGAATGTGGGATACAAATGCAATAAAATAAATAAAATAATTATTTTGGGGTAGAGGTCATGTGCTACTTGTATGATACAGATTTTCTGTTGATAAATGACCTGCATATTTCAGTCTTTTTTTTTTTTTTTTTTTTAAAGACTAAATTAAATGTTTCTCTACTAGTTCAGTGGGTTATTAATTCAAGTACAGTTTCATTACCTTGCTTGTACAGGATCAAAATAATGGCAGAATAGTTCTTGATGCCAGTGAATGTTTGTTGCCAAATATCTTGAGGAAAGGGGGGGAGTAGGAGGAATAGGCTCTTCAACAGCACCAGTAGGCGACGTACGTCCACCCTCGTGGTGGTTTGGTTTGCTGTTGCCAAATATCTACATCCTGTTAGGGACGTGGTTACTGCACTGCAGGTTTTCACATAATGTACTTCCCAAACAACCATTTTAGTATTTGTGTGCTTTATTTCAATATAGGGGCACTCTTGGAAGCTATTAAGCGTGACTTTGGTTCTTTTGAGAAGTTCAAGGAGAAGCTGACTGCATTATCAGTTGGTGTTCAAGGCTCAGGCTGGGGGTGGCTTGGCTATAACAAAGATGCCGATCGCTTGCAACTCACTGCTTGTTCCAACCAGGATCCATTACAGGGAACAACAGGTAAGAACAGGCTTTTACTGGAGGTAGCTGAGAACTTTGGCTGCATTTAGTGTCTTGGCAAACTTACTGAAACACAGTAGCCAGCTATAGTGGAGTGCATTAAAGTTACATGTGGGTTTTGAGCGTCATCATGATTTTCTATTTAGAGAAGATGGAAAGTGTCTGTTCAGAGCATTGGATGCATCAGCTCCCAGAAAGACGTGAACGATATTGTGCTTGGTGTCACTTGTAACTAGCCACACTCCCCATTCTCTGCCTTCAGACTGCAGCTGATCTTTCTGAAATCTGATTTTGCCTTTTTGTGAACTAGAAAACAAACGGGAAGAACACAGTGGGTTTTTCTGTCTGTATGTGTTAAAACACTGCTGAGGATCCAATTACATCTTCTACATCTTACTATGCAGAACTGCTTTCCTATTAGGATTTGCCTCTTCAAGGGTTTTAATTTTTTCTGTATTAATGACTTTAAAAGTTTCTAAAATAATCATAAGGTTTAAGCCTTGACAATTGGTGCAATTATAGACTTGTGGTAACACAGAGTTAATAGCAGAGAGTTTCACAGGGACAGAAATCTTACCCATCCCCACAAGAATTTAATGGTACCTAAAAAAAAAAAAATCAGTTTGACTCTGGGTTTGAGCCACAGCACTGCAGGCAAGGAAGTAATAGAAGTTCGACCTTGGAACACTCTGGTGTGCATATTTAAGACTGGTCTCTGATTCACTGGCATTGTGTGCTGAGAAGTTGCCACATGCACACGCCAGTAGGTCAGGTGCCCTCTGATGCTGGTGCCTATGTCAGAGCTGAGGCGTGTGCATCAGCAGGAAGCAGAGAGGTTTAATGGAAGACTTTCTACATCTGCACAGTTAAAGCAAGAAGGATGAGGCGGCACTTGGTATGTCCACGGGAACCCTGCAGGAACTGCTTCTGTCCCCACGGGAATCCCACAGCTCTGGAGAAGATTCCCGCAAACCCCATTCTCATGTGGGTCTCTAGGTCATAGGTTCAAAAATTTGCCATGAGATAAGCAGTTGGGTTGCCGGGGTAAACTGTGCTTTCAAGTGGACTTCTAACAACCTAAGTCCTTCTTTTTTTTAAGCTTAAAAATAAGTGAAGGATCTTGTCTTGCCACCCATGATCAAGTTAAAAATAAATAAAAATCCACACAACCAGATTCCTTCTGCCTGACACTCCATTTTGATTTTAAAATAATAAGAAAAACTGCTGGTTTGCAATATCTGTGCCTGTATCCCTCTTTCATTCCCAGATGTGCCCTCAACCAGAGCCAGCAAGAGGTGTTTGGTCTTCACTCCTGCCAGCTCTCTTTGATAACAAAGCAAAGTATTCATTGGTCTCCCGTACGAGTTCCTTCCCTTCCCTTTTAAGACAGGGGCAGTCCCCTTTCAGAGCAGATCTTGGTAGAGTGAAGTGCATAAATGCATGGTAATTATTGTAGATGTGGGGTGGAAAGAATGAGTTGGGGTGGGTTTTGGAAGAGTCAAAAGGGTGGGGTGAGAGAGGATCATGCTTCAGTGGCTTTGTTTAAACATCAAAATGATGTACTGGGCAAGAGAGATTGGGTTGTGTAGGTAATTGTTTGTAATAAAATGAGGTGTGGGAGGGAGAGGGCATCGGGCATATGGATGACCCTCCATAACCAGGTGTACTTATTAGTGCCGTAGCAGCATCTGTATTTGGCCAGTTAAGTCAGGAAGCTAGTACTGAATCGAGCCTGCCCAGGATGTGACTGAATACCTTTTCTTATACCACTTATATAAGACTGTGTTTTTGTTTCTGTTCCAGGAGGGCTTCCAATCTGAGTTTTGTACCTGAGGCAGTTGAGGATTAAGTGACTTGCCTAAGATCACAAGGAGCTGCAGTGGGACTTGAACCAGGCTCCCCTGGCTCTCAACCCACTGTTCTAATCGGTGGTTCCCAATCCTGGTCCTGGAGGCACCCCAGCCAGTCAGGTTTTCAGGATACCCACAATGAATATTCATGAGAGAGATTTACATGCACTGCTTTCACTGCACACAAATCTCTCTCATGAATATTCATTGTGGATACCATGAAAACCTGACTGGGGTGCCTCCAGGACCAGGATCCACTGCATTAGGCTACGTCTCCGTTCATCCACATACTTGTGTAGGTGGTCAGAGTTCATTCACACAGGTTTTTTTTTTTTCTCTTTCCCTCTCCCCACTTTTATCCTCTTTCAAGTCTTATTCCCTTGCTAGGTATTGATGTGTGGGAACATACTTATTACCTCCACTTTCATGTAGGTGCTCAGCGTTCATTCATACATGTTTTTTTTTCTCTTTCCCTCCCTCCCCACTTTTATCCTCTTTTAGGTCTTATTCCCTTGCTGGGTATTGATGTGTGGGAACACGCTTATTACCTCCAGTATAAGAATGTCAGACCTGACTATCTAAAAGCTATCTGGAATGTGATCAGCTGGGAGAATGTGGCCGAGAGATATGCAGCTTACAAGAAATAAAAGGGAGGGTGGCTTTTTTTTTTTTTTTGTATAATGTGTGGCACTTATTTGATTGGCTGATGAGCCATTCATTTCTGAATTTTCAAAACAGAAGAATTGTGTTTAGACTGACTGCACTAATAACAAAAATGCTAGCTGGGTATCACCTATGCTTGTTAAAGGTTTTCCAAGCCACTCAGTGGTAACAAAATAAAGATATATTGCTTTGTGAAATTAGATCTTTGTGTTGTAGCTTTTTTTGTCCTTGTTATATGGATGGCCTGGTCAAAAAGAACTTTAGTACTGTATCTGTTAGAGTATAACCAAACCAGTCCACTAGGAGTTTGCCTTGTCTGTCTGTTGTATGAAACAGGCTTTGTAGCTGCTGGTACTTCTAACCTTCAAAATATTTGAAAGGAGCCCACTGATTGGTATAAATCGTGTTGAGCTTGTAGAGAAATGGAATAAAAAAAAGTAAAATTGTCCGTGTATCCTTTTCAGGTGCCACCGATTCAGAGTTTCTGCTGAAATTGTGATGAATAACAAGCCTCTGCTTATGGTCCTATTGAAGAATTGCTTTTGTAGGCAGGCTGTTTGTGAGAACAGTGAACAAGTATGTAGAAGAAGGTTTAAGCAGTTTTCTTAATTCTGATGGCAGATTTAAAAAAAAATAGCATATGGTATGATAATACATATTCATACTTGACAGTGATATGTCCTTGCCATTTTCAGGACATAGACTGTAGAAGTCTACCCGGCATTGGCTTAGTTGATGTCCAAGGCTACTCCAGCCAGTCCAGATCTGTCTAGCCATTTTTGAATTTCATTACCATTTTTGTCTCCACCACCTCCTTCAGGAGGGCATTCCAGATATCTACCACACTCTGAAAAACTCCTGCCTGATGTTATTCTTAAGCTGATTCCCCTGCAACCTCAATTCATATCCTCTAGTTCTACTGCTTCATCTGTCTCTAGAAAAGGTTGGTTTGTGCATTAATACCTTTCAGATATTTAAATCTCGTGTTGTATCAATCTTATCCCTCCTTTCCTCTAGGGCAGGGGTTCTCAACCCAGTCCTTTGGACACATCTAGCCAGTCTGGTTTTCAAGATATCCACAGTGGAGGCAGTGCATGCAAATCTATCTCATACATATTCATTGTGGGTATCCTGGAAACCTGACTATGTCCCAAGGACTAATCTGCTGACTTACTTATTTGTTTGTTTATTGAGAATAAAGCTTGTTCATTTTTATTTATTTGTTTCCAAAAATTCCAAACCACAGTACATTTATTACATTGTAACATTTTTAAGCTCCTAGTCACAGAACATCATTTTTCTCTTGATAACCTATATATCAGAATTTAATATGCTCTCCCTTGTTATAAAATAAATCCTTCCCCTCATGTTCCTTATTTATTTTTTACCTGTAAGGGTATAACCCATGTCTAACATCATGCGTTTATTTAAATTATTTCTGAATCTTTGGGAACTGGTCCACTCCATTATACGTAAGGGTGGTTGATCGTGTCCTAATGTACACATTTCAGTATTCCTGCTACTCAGTTTCTATGGTCAGTACAATTCCCTCCCCCGCCCCGCTTGTGCCACTACTAGCCATGCTGTTACTCCCAGCTTTATTAAATGAGATTCTTCAGAGGTGTTTTCAGGGAGTGGCATTTAATGAAGCAAATTCAATTTGATCTTTAATTACTTTTTTTGACCAGAAGGCTACAAAATGTAAACATCTCTCTCCAAAAGTATTGCATTTTAACTTATTGTGACCATATATGTTTATAAGTATTTACTTCTTGTCTGCATTTTTGCCAACAATGTTTATTTTTATTTTATTTATTGCATTTGTATCCCACATTTTCCCACCTCTTTGCAGGCTCAGTGTGGCTTACAATGTTTTGATCCTGTCATTGTTAAAACATATCACCTTAAAAATAGTCCAAATACAAAACTCAGCATAGGGGATATATAACAAAGATCGCATTGTGGATATATATAAAACACATGTTTCAAAAAACTATACATGGTTTGTTTTCTGCATAACAATGCTAAAACTTCACCAATGTTAATAAAATTTGGGATATATCATCCTGAATAAATTTGTAATAAGCCTACAGCAAATGTTCAAAATTCCCCACTGAATGACACACTTGACTCAAGTTGGCCCACACTTTGACCAGATGCTGCTTGAGGTTGTCAATGTCACAAATCGATCTTTCATAAACACGCTGCTGCATAAGACCACCCCCCCCTCAAATCCTGTAATCCACAGGGTTCAGCTCTGGGACTGTTAGGGGGCCACAAGTCCGGTGAAATTAAATCTGGAGTCATTTTCTGCAGCAGGTGGATGGTTTCATGAGCATGATGAGCAGTACATTGTCTTGCTGCAAAATGTAAACGTTGCTAGGACTATGCCAAATGGACTATAGCAGTTGTTGTAAGAGTAAAACTTCACAATAGTACTCGCCATTAAGTCGATGAAGAAAAGCTCTATACATCCCATTTTGGACACTTCAGTGAAGACCATGACCAATTTACTGAATGTTAAGCGTGTATGCAGAAGTCTATTGGCAGCAATATGTTTCTTTGCTGCAGTCTGTGCGTAAAAGTTGGTCATTTTGGGTGCTCAGCCATTTAAAACTTTCTCATCTGTGAACCAAATGAAATCGATGACATGTGGAGGAAACTTGCGGAAGGAGTTGTTTTGGAGCATGTCATACAAGCAGTGCAGTTGTTCTTGGATAGCTATTGCATTTGCGTCAACTTAGGTCAAGATCTCTGGATGATTTGAAACACCATTGACTGAGAAATGTCAGATGGTTGACTGATTTGATGAATGGACTTGTGTCCAGTTAAAAGGATGCATCTAAAGCTTGCACTTTATTCAACTATTGCGATGTTTTCTTCAGTGCAACCTGATCGGGCTCTGCTGCTTCTTAACTTGAGATCAGTTGAACCTGTTTCTCGCAATTTTCGTCAAACCTATTCTGCCCTTACCCTTTTCTAGAAACTCTTGCACCAGTCTTTGAGAACCGTAACCTTTTGCCTGATACAGATGTTTAATAAGGATCAGATCCTTCTAATTGAAAACCATGGTGACTGTTTAAAGCAAAATGACATCTGCGTGTATTATGAAGATAATCAGTAGGTAGTGACAAATATCATGTAGGCTTATTGCAAACTTATTCAGGGTGGTACATCCCAAATGTTAATGAAATTGGTCAAGTTTTAGCAGAGTTATGCAGAAACAAGCTTTGTTGTTTATTTTGAAATCTAGGAGGAAATTCTATGAATGGCACTCAAATGTCATTGCTGAAAAATTAGCACTCGATGGTGTTCTATAAGGTGAGCGTCCATTATACAATAGCATTGCATGACAATTAGATGCCAGGACTTAATACATCAGGTATAATTCCCAGAACCCAATTTGGGTGCACATTCCCGATATATTGTAACACTGCGTACAAATTTTAGGAATGCCCCTGACTTGTCCTTGCACCTCTTATGGCCACACCCTCTTTTGGGTTTTGTGCTATGGGACTTGGGTGCAAATTATTATAGAATAGCACATAGCAAGATATATGTCCAGTTAGCAGCCAATTATTGGTACTAATTGGCTTGTTAGCCATAAGTACATAAGTATTGCCATACTGGGAAAGACCAAAGGTCCATCAAGACCAGCATCCTGTTTCCAACAGTGGCCAATCCAGATCACAAAAACTTGGCAAGATCCCAAAGAAGTACAAAATATTTTATACTGCTTATCCCAGAAATAGTGGATTTTCCCCAAGTCCATTTAATAATGGGCTATGGACTTTTCCTTTAGGAAGCCGTCCAAACCTTTTTTAAACTCCGCTAAGCTAACCGCCTTTTACCACATTCTCTGGCAACAAATTCCAGAGTCTAATTACACGAGTGAAAAATTTTCTCAGATTTGTTTTAAATTTACTACATTGTAGCTTCATCACATGCCCCCTAGTCCTAGTATTTTTGGAAAGCATTAACGCACACTTCACATCTAACTGTTCAACTCCACTCATTATTTTATAGACCTCTATCATATCTCCTTTCAGCCGCCTTTTCTCCAAGCTGAAGAGCCCTAGCCACTTTAGCCTTTCATCAAAGGGATTTTCCTCAGGGAAGTCGTCCCTTCCCCTTTATCATTTTCGTCGCCCTTCTCTGCACCTTTTCTAATTCCACTATATCTTTTTTGAGATGCGGCAACAAGAATTGAACACAATATTTGAGGTGCGGTCACAACATGGAGCAATACAAAGGTATTATAACATCCCCTCTGGGCACACATCTTGGATTGGTGCCATATATAAAATCTGGGTGACTGTATATCCCAATGTGATTGACACCTAACAGAAATTATTCTGATTTGTGGACTTACAGAAGGTGAATTTCCAATGCTTTTGTCTTGCACCAAAATATATTTATCACCAATCTTCCTTAGTTAATGCTATCTTACATAACGTTTTCAGTTGGTTCAGTTTTTTCAAACTATAAAAAAGTCACTTAACTTAAAAAAGTCCAGGAGTCCAGCTGCCAACATTGGATGGATGAAGATGTTGATTTGAGTGAAGTGAGCAGCGTTTATTTTGCCCAGAGGAGTTCTTTGACAGTTGATGCTTGGTGGTCATATATGCCTATTTTAAGAAAATAGAAGTGACTACCTGTCACAGTCTCAGGCTCTAAACAAACAGTCATGGACTTTGGAACAATGTGAGCCCTTGGTCTACTGTCGTCGAGCGGCAGCAGGAGGCAAAATCCCCCAACCAGGACTGGACTAACAAGCAAGAATGGAGCTGAAGCTGTAGGCAGGCAGTGCTGGAACAGACAGGACTGGAGCTGAAGCTGTAGACAGGCAATGCTGGAACAGACAAGACTGGAACAACAGGACTAGAGCTGAAGGTAGAGGGGACTAGAGCAAGCAAGGCAGAAAAGGGAGAACACAAAGCTGACCCACACAGACAAACAGAACTAAGGCTGAAGGCTGACCCTATAGCACACAAACAGAGAAGGACAGAAGCAGAAGTGCACACAGGCACCCTCAACAAGAAATCAAGACATGTGCCCATGGGCACACAGACTATGAACAAGGCAGAAGTGCTTCACTGCACACGGACTAACCTGGAGACCTTTGGCATTGCAAAGGGCCCTAATGAAAGTCACCACTTCCTTATAAAGGCTCTCACTAATGATGTCACAACTACAGGACAGAGGCAGGAAACACACAACACCAAAGTGAGGCTTGAAACACACAGGAAGTGGAAACACTACAAGACAGAGGCAGGAGACACACAACACCAAAGTGAGGCTTGAAACACAGGAAGTGGAAACACTACAGGACAGAGGCAACCATGCAAGGTGAAAGAACAGACAGGAGCCAGCTCAGAAGCTGACCATCGGGAAATAAGGTGAATCAAAGAGGGGTCACGACCACAGTTGTGACACTACCATTTCTTTTTCATGTAGACAGCTATTATGAAGAAACTTTCAAAGTGTGAATGGTAACCATCTCCCCTGATACAGAAATGGTATAACATGTTCATATCGGCAATTGGTCTCCTGGACTTTTCAAAGCTAGGTTTCTTTTTATAGCTTGAAAAACATTTTCAGTCAATCTAATTTTTTAAAAAATGTATTAAAGTTAGTATGGACTATACAGGTTTATAAAACCAGGTGTGATGAAGATCGGTGGTGATAAATGTATTTGATGCAAGATAGAAGCACTGGAAATTTCACATTCTTTATTTAAGATGATAATCACACTGGGATGTATATTTTAACAAAGCATTCTGTGGTATAACGTCATCTATCAAGCATTTAATAATTATTTTCAAGCATCTTGTGCACTCTTCTTTATTGGTTTGCTCAAACGTCAGCACCCATTGGTCTTCATCCTTAGAGACCCAGGTCTTTTTCCAGTTCTCCATCTGTATGTTCATTGCTCCTGGGTTTTCCAAACCTATTCTGGGACTGGGAGGGCTGTAGCCAGCCAGATTTCAGAATATCCATGAGATAAATTTGTATATAATGGGGGTAGTAGGTATGCAACTCTCTCAGCCATAGTCATGAACTTGATATACCACCGTTCTGCGTACAGTCAAAGTGGTTTGGGCTCACAATTTGTTTTTGTATCTGGGGCAATGAAGGGTTAATTGACTTGTCCATGGTCACAAGGAGCTGCAGTGAGAATCAAACCCAGTTCCCCAGGATCTTGGCCCAGTGCACTAACCATTAGGCCACAGGCTGGGAGTTTTCACAGAGCAGATTAGGAAGCATTGTTCTCCACTTTTAAAAAGGAAATGAAATAGGTTGACTAGCTAAGCCATGCAATTTTTTTAAATAACTTTATTTATAGAAACATAGCAGATATATATTGGTATGATACAGCTGCAGCTCATCTGGTGTATCAGTATATCCACTATTTTTTTCTAGAGCGATAAATAAGAAAAGCATTGATCTAGTCACAAGCAGTGATGTCCTTTCTCCAGTTATTAGTCAAGCAGAGGTGCCTCACAAACCAATTTTTTTTTTCTAATGGCACACAGTGTCTGATGTTTTGACATGCAGGTAGATCTTTCTGTCTTTGCTTTTCACTTCTTGCCTGCAAACATCAACAAACAACACATGAAATTAATGGTGAAGTTAGAGAGCAAATTACCTGCTCTGGCTTGCACTTTTTGAGTGATGATTTTTCCAGTAATAGGTTCAACATACAAGTTAAATTTCAGAAACCTGTAGTGAGAGAAGGGCACTTTCTCTAATGATAGGGTCTGTTACCAAAGGAAACAATCATTTGAAGCTTTCAACTCTGAGAGGATGTGATAAAATAATTTTGACAGCATAGTTTCTTTTTCAGTGTGGGTTTTTGTGGGGTGGCTCATAATGAGGATTTCCAGGTCAGAGAAGTTTGGTTCATTTTGGAAGGTTGGTTTAAAGAATGGATTTAATAATGTGCAGTATGGAATGGTTTGATTGTGTCTGATTGAATCATGCTGGTTTCCCTATCAAGGCCACAGTTTCAAGTTTGAAAGATGATTTTGGTGTCTTTAGTTTTATTGTGATCAAGGCTGCAAATATCTGTTGAATGACACCTCTTCTACTACACAAATATGGGTTTTCCAACTCTCTAAGCAATAAAAGCCTGGAAATCCTCATTATGAGCCACCCCACAAAATCTCACACGGGTAGTGGAGGAGTGGCCTAGTGGTTAGGGTGGTGGACTTTGGTCCTGAGGAACTGAGTTCGATTCCTGGCACAGGCAGCTCCTTGTGACCCTGGGCAAGTCACTTAACCCTCCATTGCCTGCCGCATTGAGCCTGCCATGAGTGGGAAAGTGCGGGGTACAAAAAAACCCCAAAAAACAAACTATGCTGTCCAAATTATTTTATCACATCCTCTCACAGTGTGTGTGTGTGTGTATATATATATATATATATATATATATATATATACTGTGAGAGGATGTGATAAAATAATTTGGACAGCATAGTTTCTTTTTCAGTGTAGGATTTTCTGGGGTGGCTCATATTGAGGATTAACAATATCTATAATTCATGGGGAATCTAATACCACGAGTATAATCTCACCAGGCTAAAAGATTTAGCTGGAGAATGCAGGTTTTCAAGAGGAAAAGGCCTTGAGAAGCCCAAGCTTATTTTAATTATTTGTAGCGGGGGCTGGGCTTCATCATCACTGGCCAAAAACCTCTATTTTAACAGCAATCTTATCTTTGTTCTTAAAGAATCTAGGAAGATTACTTAGCTTTGCTTGTTTGCTGCTACTTTTCTTTTGCAGCAAATCAGTCTCTCAGCCACCAGGAGTACTGACCACAGCCTATCATATTGAGGAATTCCAGGCTTTTATTATATATATATATATATATTTTTTTCTATTTGAATAGAGAATCAATGCCATCCTACGATCAAACCAGGAGGAAAACGGCAAAACAACAAAACTCACCCAAAATTGATATTATGATAATTTGGTGTTACGGATCCCAGCATGTTTGTACAATATAAGAGTACTTCCATAAATACCTGTAGCTGGTTCTGGGATGGGAAGTTCCTATCTCTGTGACACCAGCTAAAGGTGGAAAGAACTATGGTGATCTGAAAAGTTTTTCCCCCTCCCCACGATTTCCCTTGTTATTGCATATATGTTTCACTGGTTTCTGATCTTTAAACAAATTGCAATATTAGGCAAAGGGGTCCTGACTTAAAACACAAAACAGTTTGTAGTTTGTCCTTTTTCAAAGTTATCTAACACCCCTGTCGCCCATTTGAAAAACTAAGTTTCCCACTTAGCCAAGTGACCAAATTTAATTGATAATTAGATTCAGCTGATTGAACACAGCCCTGTTGAATCTAAACCTCATTCTATAGTGAACCTTATCATGATTGTGAAGTAGTCACCACAAAGTTTCTACAAGAATGTAATGCTATGATGAAATGAAATTCCTGAAGAGATGGAAGAAAAAATTATCAATCCAGAAAAGATTACAAAGCCATGTCTAAACCTCTGGAATTGCACTGAACCACAGTGAGAGCCATTATCTACAACTGGAAAAGACTTTGGAACAGTGGTGATTCTTCACAGGAGTAGCCTGCCAAAATTACTACAACGATACAGCGCCAACTCATCTGGGAAATCACAGAACATCTCGGAAGAACAGCCAAAGACTGTAGGCCTTTCTATCCTCAGATAAGGTCAGTTTTCATGACTCCACAATAAGAAAGTGACTGGGCAAAAATGGGATTCTTGGGAGACTAGCAAGGTAGAAACTACTGCAGTCCAAGAGTAACATCAGTGCTCTTCTCACATTTGCAAAAACACACCTGGATGCTACCCAAGCCTTTTGGGATAATGTTCTATGGACAGTCAAATCAAAAGTGGAATTATTTGGACAACATATAGGTCCTATTTTGTCTGGTGTAAAGCAAATACAGCATTGTGCAGAAAGAACATGCTACCAAAAGTCAAGCATGAGTTTGCTGCCTCAGGACCTGAAAAACTTGCCATTATTGAAGGAATCATTAATTCTATATTGTAACCAGAAAATCTTTAAGGCATTTGTTTGAGAGCTGAAGCTGGAGTGTAAGTCTGTTATAGAGCAAGAAACACAAATGCAAGAGTCTACGTCTGAAGGCTGAGGAGGAACAAAATTAACGTTTTGGAATGGATTGGCCTTGTCAAAGTTGTGACTTGAACCCAATACAAATGCCCTGGTAGAACCTGAAATGAGCAGTTCATGCACAAAAATTTATGAATGTGTCAGAATTAAAGCAGTTCTGTTAAGATTCTTCAACAGCAATGTGAAAGATTGATACTCTTAATTATGAGAAGTGTTTTTGCTGCTAAAGGTGATGCAACCTGTTGTGACATTATGGGCAGTTAATTTTTCACACGGGCGATATGGAGCGTTGGATAACATTGTTTCTTAAACAAATGATGTAATAATTTTAAAACTATGTTATGTTGTTCACTCAGGTTCCCTTCGTCTAATATTACATCTTTTGTTTAAAGAGTAGAAACCAGTGGGACATATATGCAATCACCAGGGGGCTAAAATGTTTTTCAGATCACAGTATGTAGCAAGGGAAGTAAGATTTGTAAATTAATTAGGAGTACATTTTTAACAGTGTCTAGCCTGCTAGCTTCAGGAATAATCTGGCTTGATCTAGCTGCTGAAAAGTGGTTACAACCTGTGGAAATATTTTCCCATGTACATTTTTTTGTTATGTATGAAATCATTGTTCATATTTTTTAAAGGGGAGGGTGGGTGTGTGTGTGTGGGGGTGATGGTTAGGTTTGTAGGAAGTTCACATTTAGGTTAAAAATTTCTATTCTAGGACGATTCTTTCAAGTGCATAATGCCACAGCAAATAGAAGCCATGAGGTATCATTTCCTTTTCTGCACACTTAAGCTTTAGCCAATTTTTAAAGGGAAAAAAAAAAGTCACTAATGCTTACATGGATACCACAAGTGCTGGCATATTTTGCTGCAACACAGCTTACTGAAAATTCCCCTGTAATGTGATGGTCTTCTAAAAGTAGACATAACATAAGCTGAGGGCTTTACATTGTATTTCTAATGTCAGTTTTCAAAAAGCGCACCCACCTGCACAAATTTTCTGCATCGTTGATGGTTTCTGGTAAATTTTTCCCTGTGGTCTCGGGCAGAAGGAACACCAATCCACCAGCAGTTGTGCCAATTACAGCTTTTGCATAAACATGATATAATCAGAAACAGTATCAGATGGAACAATGAACACTTACATAAAGCAGCTTGTCCGGAATATAATGTATTTCACTACCACAGTGTAAACAGGTGCTTTGCATTGAACCTAAATGAAGACTTCCTAAACCAGGCCCTTGAAAATTAGTGTGCGAGTCACCAAAAAGTATTCCCTGCTATGCCAGTTCATATTACTGTTTACTTTTTTATTTTTACATTTCTAATCATGTTCCTTTTTCCCCTTCTGGGTTTTCCTTTGTAAGTCAAGCGAAGGGCTATAATGAGTCCCTGAGCTTTCCCCCCCCCCCCCCCCCCTCTCTCCCATACCTTCCAGGTACTGCAAGATTGTGGGACTATAAGTTTATTTAATCCTGCTAGATAGCACAATGAACCTGGCACAAAGTATGTCCCAGAAAGAAAGCAGAGAAACAGATTTGTGCATATTTTCCCTTCCTTGTGTTGTCCCAGCCCCTTATTTTCTGCATGTAATTGTATTTGCAGATGGTCAAGGAGTGTAATTTAAAAAAGATTTTTCTAGCCCTTTGAGGTGCAATACATTTTACTATTAGGTGCCCAGCTCTCCAAGGGGATGGTCCTATAATTTAGGGGACCTGATACCCCCATGATAGCCCTTCTGTCTGCAAGAGGCTTTAGCGCTCAGTCATAACATGATTTTACTGCCTTTTCTGTCCTCCTTTCTGTTTGTGGTGGAGTAAATGCAAGGCGCAGTGCCCCGCAGGGTGCATGGAGCCAAAGATAACATGGCGCCGTGCCCCTGACTGGCATGCGCACCCAAGCCCAGCATGGGGCGAGCGAGGCGAGGGAGGGTCAAGCCCCATTGCCTGGGCTCCCCCGCTGGGCAACAGGAGGAGCCACGGAGGGGCTTAAAAGCCTGCGCAAATAGCTGGGTCGACCTCTTCCAGTCGCCACGGCAAGCGGACTGCACCCATCCCCCCTCCCCCTCCCCCAAAAAACTTATTGTACACGTGTAAATTGTCGCAGCTCGGGCGGGGTACCCAAGCCGGATGGCATTTGCTAAGCAGCTGGCAGCTGCGTTTACTGTACGACCCCCTTCCTGTGCGGCGGGGAGCCCTGTTCAAGATTAGCCAGTCTTGCTAGTGCGGCAGACTTGGCTTGGGGGTTATTGAGCCAGAGGCTGAAGCGGCTTGGGTATGCCCTGGGTTAAGATATGTTGTTGTATTTAAATAAAGCTGTGGCCAAGTTGTGCCAAGTCAACAAATAACATGTGTAAAGTCGTTATTCAGTAAAAGGGATAAAACAGTAAACGGGGTGCCCGAAGGGTCTCGGCTGCCTATGTTATAAGAGCTGCACTCTTACCTGCTGGTGCTGCCTCTGCCATCATCATGGCAAAAGAAAAGCAGCAGTGAGGAAAAACAGGGATGGAAGTGATCAGAACAGAGAAGAGCTTCCCTGGGGTGACTCTGGAGCAGAGAAAAGAAGAGCTCCTTTGCTTCTTAATCCAACCCTTCCCTTCTTACCATCCCTCCCTGCCCTTGTGAACCAGTAAGGCTGGAGCAGACAGATCAGAGCACATAAGAGCTGCTCTAGTCCCTAATCCAACTCTTCCCTCTTGTCATTTCCCAGGGAGGGACCAAACCAGGGTCGATGAGGTACCCGACACATACCAACAGGAAAAGAAAAAGTCTTGCTTTCTTTTATAGGTAAATCTCTCTGTTTCTAAAAAGCTTTGATTATTGCCTCCTCTCTGTTTTTGATGCCCATCAGTCACCACCAGTCGAATGAGCATGTGTCTGTAGAGAGACACTGAGCCCATCAGCTTCTGCTCCCATTCATCTGTGGATGTGTAGTTCTACATTGAACTGTATCCAGATTTGAGTACAAAGGACCATTTTGATGAAGAACTGAAACCATGGAGTTATGTCAATTTCCTTGACTATTTGGATTTTCTTAAAGCTAAAATAGAGAGGTGTGGTAGCCGTGTTAGTCCACTCTTAAAGGTTATCAATAGAAATCAAACAAAATAAAACATGGAAAAGAAAATAAGATGATACCTTTTTTATTGGACATAACTTAATACAGTTCTTGATTAGCTTTCGAAGGTTGTCCTTCGTCAGATCTGCTACCACATTTGCTTATTTCCGATCTGACGAAGAAGGGCAACCTTCGAAAGCTAATCAAGAAATGTATTAAGTTATGACAAAAAGCAGCAAATATGAGTTATCTTGTTGGGCAGACTGGATGGACCGTGCAGTTCTTTTTCTGCCGTCATCTACTATGTTACTATCTAATATAATAAAACGCACCCTCAACGTTCTGAGGACAACGTTCTGAAGCCATCTGACGTCACTCCCAGGCTGAAGGGTTCGTGGATTCGTGGTGTGAAGCCTTCAAGCCAGCCAGCCGTCTCTGCCCCGCCCTCGCGTCAAACGTCATGACGTCGAGGGCGGAATAAAACCCAAACAATTCCGGCAGTGCAGCATCAGGGAAGGAGGCGGCGCTCCCGACGTCTCTAGCCTTCCCTTCGCTGTGTTCCGCCTTCTTCTGACGTCAAGGATGACGTCAGAAGAAGGCGGAACACAGCGAAGGGAAGGCTAGATGTCGGGAGCGCCGCCTCCTTCCCTGACGCTTCGCTGCCGGAACCGCCACGGAGGTAAATTTAAAAAGAAGAAAAAAAAAAAAAAAAGGAAGTTGGGGGGAGAGAAGAGGGTGGCCAGTAAAGTTGAACAATGGGAGCGGGAGGGCAGGGGAGAAACGACAGCATGGATGCGAAGGGGGGGGGGAGAAGAGGGCGGGCCAGGCTGGGACATGGGAGAGAGAGGAGCATGGATGCGAGGGGGATCATGGAAGGGAGAGAGGGGACTTGCTGGAAAAGGTTGAATGGAGGCGGCAGGGGACAGAGGAGCATGGATTGGGAGGGCAGGGCTCAGGGAGAGAGGGAAATTGCTGGATAGGGATGAATGGAGGGGACAGATGGGCATGGATGGATATGGATTGCAGGGCAGGGCTCAGGGAGAGAGGGGAATTGCTGGATAGGGATGAATGGAGGGGGCAGGTGACAGAGGAGCATGGATGGGCATGGATTGGGAGGGCAGGGCTCAGGGAGAGGGGAATTGCTGGATAGGGATGAATGGAGGGGACAGATGGGCATGGATGGATATGGATTGCAGGACAGGGCTCAGGGAGAGAGGGGAATTGCTGGATAGGGATGAATGGAGGGGGCAGGTGACAGAGGAGCATGGATGGGCATGGATTGGGAGGGCAGGGCTCAGGGAGAGAGGGGAATTGCTGAAAAGGGATGAATCGAGGGGGCAGGGGACAGAGGAGCATGGATGGGCATGGATTGGGAGGGCAGGGCTCAGGGAGAAGGGAATTGCTGGATAGGGATGAATGGAGGGGACAGATGGGCATGGATGGATATGGATTGCAGGGCAGGGCTCAGGGAGAGAGGGGAATTGCTGGATAGGGATGAATGGAGGGGACAGGTGACAGATGGGCATGGATTGGGAGGGCAGGGCTCACACTCTCTCATATACAATGTCTTTCTGACTCTCACTCTCACACACTCTGTCTCACACTGTATCACATTCACTCTCTATGTGCCACACAGTCACTCACACACTCGCTTGGTCTCATACACTCACTCTCACAGAGAATCTGTGTCTCACACACACACTCTCTCTCGCCCACACACACACACTCTCTCTCACACTGTGTCTCACATACACACTTGCACACACTCATTCTCACACACACACTCTCTCACAAACACACTCACACCCAGACTCACTCTCTCTCTCACACACACACACTCACACTTTCACTCTGACTCTCAAACAGCCACTCTCACATACACTCTCCCAAACATACACACTCCGAGGAAAACCTTGCTAGCGCCCGTTTCATTTGTGTCAGAAACGGGCCTTTTTTACTAGTGTCCAATAAAAAAGGTATCATCTTATTTTCTTTTCCATGTTTTATTTTGTTTGATTTCTATTGATAAACTTAAAGCTAAAGTAATTCTGCTTAGATTGAATGAATATACATGCTTTCTAGATTTCATGTGAAACTAATCAAATCTCCTTAAAGAAGCATGCATATATCTAGGCAGACCATCTGTTCCTAAGACTTGACCCACGTGGCTAGCTAGAACTGCACGATTTAAGATGAATGGTAATAAGAATATTTCTGAGTTATTCTATCCTTTCATATGCAGTGCACATTCCCCCAGATGCTTGCTATGCTCTGATTGTAATCATTGTATGATTGTATTTATTCTCTTTCTCTTGTATGGTTTTTATCATTTAACTAGTAAAAGAGGCCCGTTTCAGAGCAAATGAAACGGGCGCTAGCAAGGTTTTCGTCGCCAATACCCACTCCCTCCCTCCCTGGCCATTCGCCAACCCCTTTGTTGTTCTGCCATTGCTCCGCCCCCAACGTCATGACATTTGACGTGAGGGCGGGGTCCGGAGCGATGTCCCACCCCCCTCCGCCTCCCTGCCTCCCTCCCTGCCAACCTGTTCGTTGTTCTGCCATTGCTCCGCCCTCGAGGGCGGGGCTCGGAGCGATTTTGGTGGCTTCACCACCACGAACCTTTGCACCTTTTTGAAGGAAGTCAGGGCTTGGCTTCACTGACGTCAGTGTCCTCAGAACGTTGAGGGTGAGTTTTATTATAGTAGATGTGTTGATTTAGATGTTTCATTTGGTAAATGAAACCTACTCTCTCCCTATACCGTATTGTTTAATTTTAATGTGCAATCCATGTTCAATATGTGAAACCATTTGTATATTTTCCCTTTTTTTGCCCGACTGTTCATTTAGCATTCATGTTCTATATATATTACCAATTGTATATGTAATTTCTGAAATGACATAAGTCATGACGGAAAATTGTAAGCCACATTGAGCCTGCAAATAGGTGGGGAAATGTATTATTCCATGTAGTTCTTTTATGTATTGTATATTAGGGCTGCAGTTTGATTAAAATTGTTAATTGTGATTAATTAAATGATTAAATGCAGGGCATAGCCAGCAGTCCATTGGGGGAGGGGCACAGGGATGGACTGGGGTCACACATTTGCTCGCCCCCCATTAGATGATATACCTTTGCTGGCAGGGATGCCATCAGTCAAAGAAATCCACTCCCAAAGCAGTCCCCTTCCTCCTTGTGCTGTCTCAGGAGCGAGGAGGTCAGTGGGGTGCCGCCAATGCTGGCACTCCCCGAACATGCTCAGTTCATGCACAAACTGAATATGTTTGAGGACTGCAAGCATTGATAGCTGGAGGCACCCCACTGCCTTCCTCGCTCCTGAGGCAGTACAAGAAGGAAGTGGGTGACTTAGGCAACAGATTTCTTTGGGTGGAGGGGGGGCTTAAGCTACTCCACCAGCCATTGAACAGGTACTGCAGCTTTGGAGGGAGATGGGGCTGGGGCCTGAGCCTAAAGGAGGGGACCCAGGTCTCCAAGGCTGCTCCCTTCCTGTCCCTTGTGGCTATGCCACTTATTTAAATGACCAACTCCCTCCCTCTCTTCTCATCTATTCCCAGGTCCATTATCTCTGCCCCCCCCCCCCCCCCCCCCCATCCAGCACCTTTCTCTTTTTCTTCCTTTCCTCAACCCTCTCCAATTCAGGTCCGTTATCTCTCCCTCCATCCTTCTGTCCCTTAATTTGGCTTCTTTCCCTATCATTTTTAATGCATCATATCAACCCCCTCCCCCTGCACAGTCTAGCATCTCTCCCTGCTCTTTTAGCCCTGCCTGTGACCCTCTCCCACCCCCCCCCCAGCTACCCCAGGCTCTCTGTCCCTCTTCACCATCCCCCTCACGGCCACCCCAGGTTCTCTCTCTCCCTTCCTCTCCCCTCCCCCCCCCAGGTTCTCTCTCTTACCCCTCCCCCCACCCTGGCTGCCCTGGGTTCTCTCTCTTGCCCCCCCCCCCCCCACAGCCACCCCTGTTTCCTCCCCACCCCCCCATGGCCACATCAGGTTTTCTCTCCCTCCCTCCCCACAACCATCCCAGGTTCTCCCTCCCTCCCACATAGCCATTCCAGGTTCTTTCTCCACCCTTCAGAGCCACCCTACGTTCTCTCCTTCCCCCCCAAATGGTCACCTGCGGTTTTCTTAAATCCCCTGCATCCACCCACACATGGTCCATCATCTCTCCCCCTCCCCACACTGACCACCGGTGGCTCTCTCTTCCCTCCCCTTCCTACCTGGTATTTGGGTTTTACCTTTTTTTTCCCCCCATGTTCAGTAAAATCTTTGTCCGTGCAGCCATGGCTATGATACTGAAAAGCAGCCTGCAGCAGGCCTTCCCTCTGACGTGTCCCAAACAGGAAGTTGCATCAGAAGGGGGCGAGATGCGTCAGATCTTCATTGCTTATCCCTAAGCTCTGGTAAGTATTCGTCTTGTCATCTCTGGACACCAATCTATTAAGTACATATCTATTTGCTCTTGGTGACCAGACTTGAATATATGTGTTTCAGGTCTTTAGAAAATTCTTTTTGCTTTTGGGCTTGAACTTAGTCAGTTGCAGTTCCCAAAATATTGAGCAGTGCAATTCGTTCCTTCAATGCTAGAAGGAATGGGGAGGGCTCTTTATCCATTGTTTCCCCACAAGTAATCGTTCACCCTGCCTAATTCTGTTTTATCCAAAATGAATTCTTCTTTACCCACCAGCTTCCCAAACTAATGCAATACCTCTTTCCAATACTCCTTTAGGGAGCAGTTCCAGAAAACATGTTTACATCCCCTTCTCAATTGCAGTGGTGTATCTGGGTTTTGTCTTTGTGATATCATAGCTCTGCGCCTTTTTCTAGCACCGTCAGCCCAACAGGGTTCACAAATAATACATTAAAAGTCATAATGAACTGCTGCCATAAAATTCTTCTTTGTGATCTGCAACGACTGTGTTAAACCAAAGATTTTACACAAGCATTTCTTGTAACTCTTACCAAAAACCACAAGTGGCAGCTCATGCCAGATTTCGCCCAGCCTATAAACAAGGAAGGGTGTTATGATCCCACCAAAATCGCACATGGATGAGCAGACCATTACGCCAATGTTTCTGAAATTAAATAGCACATGTTTAATGAACAAGTTGCTCAGGTTGCAATATCCAGCCCATGTGTACTGGATAGTTTGATACATTTCTCCAAAGTGTTAGAATTAGGGGTATATGGTAAAAATTATAGTATTTAATAAGTTGTACATTGTGTAGGGGGGTATCCCAAAAAAGTGATTAATAAAAAATGAAATGAACAATTCAAAATTATTGTGTTTAATGTGTTGTACATAGTATTAGAGTACCCAGAAAAGCGATTAATAATAATTCAGGGTTACATTTTAATTCCCAGTAAGTCAAATACATACGAACACACTTAAGCAGTAGTTTTTGAAAAGTCTTAGGGTTCCTTTTACAAAGTGGCAGTACGGATTAGCGGCACACTAAATGCAAAGAAGCCTATTCAATCCCCACAGGCTGCTTTGCATTCAGCGCATGCTAATCTGCAGTGCCACTTTGTAAAAGGGGCCCTTAGTATAAAAATTGTTGGTTGGAGGTTTTCTGCCTCACCCAAGTCAACCTGAACATACCACTCAAATCCTGGTTTTGCTCCATTATGGGCTAGATTCTATATATGGTACCTGAAAATTCAACATGGAAAAAAATACGCTTAGGCGTATTCTCTAAAGTACGTCTAAATTTTATAGAATAGGATTAGATTTCTATGTGGTATATAGAACATGCCAAAGACCTCTCCACGTCACCAAATTTAAACATGGTAAATCCCCACGCCTAAATTAAGTGCAGAGCGGGTGTATTCTATAACGACATGTATAGATTTTTGAAACGGCCGTGCTCCCTTTTCAATTGTGACTTGGAATTCATGTGCACGTTACAGAATATGCTTTGCGAGTTGTGTCCATAAATCTTAATGCCAATTAGTGCTGGTAAGTGCTTGTTAACATCCAGTTGACAGTGTTGATTAGCTAGTTAACCAATTAAGTTATGCGCATTGTAATATAGAATATGCTTCAATGTCCACACAGAAATTAAGGTGTGATATATAGAATCCAGCAGTAGATGCTTGGAAATGTAAGCCTACTTTGGTAGGGAACCAGCCAATTGCACAGAGTGCCTAAGCAGTCAACACACAGATACTTAGACCAGGCAGCTATGAATAGTTCAGTTTCTCTGTGCTGCTTTGTAACACCTAATCTAAATTTATTGCAGGATTATATATATTTTTTACTATGTGTATGGGGTTTACAATTTACAGGCCCAGCTTAGAGGGACTACCACATGAAACAGACTTGCATATGCAGCCTCCAAGGTATGCAGATCTATCTCATGCCTGTTCATGGGGGTGGGGGGGGGGGGGATACTGAAAAACCCAACTGGCTTGATGGAGGACCACCGGCTCATTGGATTTTCAGAATATTCAGAATGAATATGCATGAGAGAGATTTGCATGCCTACTACCTCCATCCTATACAAATCTATCTCATGCATATTCATTGTGGATATCCTGTCTGGATGTTGGTCCCCCAGGATAGGTTTGAGAACCACTAGTCCCTAATTAGCTGTCAGCAGTTCAAGTGCACGTTTTGCTTTTTGATTCATCGCAGGAATCAGTTTTTGGCTTGCGGGATGCTCATATTTTGAACCACCATTGAAGATTTTTGATCTCAGCACTGACATCTGCTTTACTAATGAAGCAGAGTTAGCCTCATTGCAAGTTCAGATGTACAGAGATAGACACAGGCTTGTGTAGACCCCAGAGCAGATTTTAGAACTGGCTTCCTATGTATTTATTTGGATTTAGCTCACACATTTTCAGTCTGTCATCCACATTCACTCACAGAGTCTGATGTACTAAACTGCAACCTTCTTTTTTTTGCAGATGGGGACTTGTGCATGTAAAGCAGCTTGCCATCTTCATAGTAACCTGCCATGAATAATAATTATATGCAAATATGTATGCAAATTTATTAATTTTAGTCCCTCTAACCTGGGCCTGAGTGAATTTGATATAGTGCCCTATCACACATGGTACTGTGGAGTGGTTTACAATAAAATGAAGTGAGAAGTGGAGAAAGAAAAGGTACAATTAAATCATACAAGAAGAAGCAAGAAAGCCATCCAAGGAGGACAGAGGAAAAAGGAAAAAAAAAAACAGAAGAAAGGATAGGGGAAGAGTCCTGAAATTCGGAGAGAAGGGATGAAAGCTATGCAAAGGCTGCATGGTACAGCCAGGGTTGCAGGAGGGTTTTGAATTTTTAAAAATGAGGGTTCGGTGTAGATGTTTTCTGGGAGGGAATTCAGAGATAAGGTCCAGAAAAACAGAACCAGTAGAGGGTGTGGTATCTAGACAAATTTGGGATGGAGGAGGAACACCAGTGTTTATTTAAATTATATTCTTGACGTATTTTACTGTGAAATGTGCACCACTTGAATGGATTTAATAATCTAGATTATGGTATATAAAAACTTTTTTGTCTGTATCCACACCTACACACACACACGATTAACAATCTTAAAGGCCTATTTAGGAAAAGTAGCTATGGCAAAAATGCTCAGTCAATAGGCCCTTACCTTCTTTGTGGAAATTTAGGGAATTTACTGTTCCCCCTAGATACTTGGTTGGGCTGTGTTTGGAAAGAGTGAAAGGTTTTTCCTTTAAAACCACTGCTTTTTCAGAAAACTATGCCTAACACCTGATCACAAAAGGAACAAGTGAAAGCTCACCTGATAAATGTTGGGTACAGCTCTGCATTTACTAGGCATATCATTTCAAAAGATAGTGTGATTCCCATTCTACCCACACACCCCAAGGTGACCTTCAGCCAGTATAAATCTGAAAAGAAAAGTACATACATTGAGCTAATGAACAAATTGGATTGGATTTATTAATTTTATATACTCCCTCTTACCAAAGCGTTGAAGTGGTTTACAAACAAAATATGAATTTCAGAGCTCCTTGTGATTCAAAACCTGATATTGAAGCGCTACACTTCACCAACGGAACTGCAGGCAGCCTAGAGGAAATATTGGCCCAGACAGAAAAGTAATCCCTGAGATTGCTCAGAAAAGTCACTAGATTTGTGTTTGCTTTAGTAATTTTGGACCTAATGGCTGGGGTTTTGGTTGTGGCTCAAACTCTGGTTAAAATTAATCCTTTTTTTGTGTGTGTGTGTGGGGGGGCTGCATAGCCAGTTTTTAAAAATCCATTCCTGTGCCTTTTGATGTAGAATAGCATGACACAGATAGAAATTCTGACATGCAGTCCCCATACCATCCAGGACTCAGCCTGTGAGCTTTATACCTACGTATATACTCAAATATAAGAAGAGTTTTAGGCCAAAAAAAATGACCCAAAAATGGGGATCTCGGTTTATATTTGAATATTTGAGTCACCACCTGATGACCGGCGCTTTTGTCCTCCACTGCCCCCCCCCCCCTTCATGACTGGTACTGCTGTCCTCCACTGCCTCCCCCCTGATAACTGGCACTGCAGTCTTCCATCCCCCCGACTGGCATTGCGCTTACTGTTCTGGTGCTCACTGAAGCTGACGCAAATAATCTGTGCTGGGCCAGTGCGGGGCCTTGAGCATCTGTGCATACTCAAGGCCCCACACCAGCCCAGCACAGAGCATTGGCATCTGCTTGAGTGAGGATCAGAACAGTAAGCGCAATGCAGGTTGGGGGGGGGGAGTATAAATCTTTGTTTATACTCAAATAGGTTTATATTTGAGTATAATGGTATGTATTTTATTATTTCAGTCCTCTTTATTCCCACAAAATCATGTAAGAAATATTCAAATCAACTGTGAAACATAACTCACCATTTGGGATAAAAGCTGCAATGAGGCAGGCAACTCCTGCCACCAGACTTGCCACAGCCCAGGGGTAGCGGCGGCCTATACGTTCAACGGTAAGCAAAATTATGAAGGCAGCAGGAAACTCCACAAGCGCAGACACAAAAAAATCCAGGTAAATATTCCCTCCAGCAACACCCATGTGCATGATAAGACCCTGATAAAGCACAGAACAGGAGAACCTATGGACACAGAGAAAAAGAATGGCAAAGCTGCCCCAGCTTCTGAGATTACATAATAAAAGGTTCTGAGGTGGGTCTCGGAGAAAAGATTCAAAAATAAAATGGGATGAAGTAAACATTTAATGCAACCATCTAAGGGATCCTTTTACTAAGGCGCTTTAGAAAGTGGCTGGCACTGCGATTAAGCCACATGCTCCGGCCACTTTATAGTGTGGCTGAAAAAGGGCCGCAATTGACTTTTTTTTTTTAAGGGTCATGAGCTAATTTTCCCATTTGTGTATGGCCATTACCGCCAGGAGCCCTTACCGTCACCTATTCAGGTGGCAGTAAGGGCTCCTGCGCTAATTGGGTAGTGTGTGGTATTTTCCAGTGCGAGATTAGCGCATGCTAAGCAGAACACTACCGCAGGATGCCTCAGCATGTCCGCAGTAGTGCTCTTTTGACGCGCGGTAAACTTTCCACAGCTTATTAAAAGGGCCCCTATATTTTTTATATAATTTTCCTTCACCAGATTTTGATTAGATGAATAAAGACTTAGGGGCCCTTTTACTAAAGCTTAGTAGGCGCTAACGGACATTAGTGCACACTAACGGCCATTTTCGAAAGAGAAGGGCGCCCATCTTTTGACAGAAATCGGGAGATGGCGTCCTCTCAGGGTCGCCCAAATCGGCATAATCGAAAGCCGATTTTGGGCGTCCTCAACTGCAGTCCGTCGTGGGGACGACCAAAGTTCACGGGGGGTGTTGGAGGCGTAATGAAGGCGGGACTGGGGTGTGCTTAATAGATGGGCGTCCTCGGCCAATAATGGAAAAAAGAAGGGTGTCCTTGATGAGCATTTGGTTGACTTTACTTAGTCCATTTTTTTTTCATGACCAAGCCTCAAAAAGGTGCCCAAACTGACCAGATGACCACAGGAGGGAATTAGGGATGAACTCCCCTTATTCCCCAGTGCTCACCAACCCCCTCCCACCCTAAAATTTTTTTTATTTTTATTTTTTGCCAGCCTCAAATGTCATACCCAGCTCAATGACAGCAGCATGCAGGTCTCTGGAGCAGTTTTAGTGGTGCAGTGCACTTCAGGCAGGCGGACCCAGGCCCACCCCCCCCCTACCTGTTACCCTTGTGGTGGTAAATGTGAGCCCTTCATAACCCACCCGAAACCCACTATACCCACATGTAGGTGCCCCCATCACCCCTTAGGGCTATGGTGGTGTACAGTTGTGGGGAGTGGGTTTGGGGGGGGGGGGCTCAGCACCGAAGGTAAGGGAGCTATGCACCTGGGAGCAATTTGTGAAGTCCACTGCAGTGCCCCCTAGGGTGCCCTGTTGGTGTCCTGGCATGTGAAGGGGACCAGTGCACTACAAATGCTGGCTCCTCCCACGACCAAATGCCTTGGATTTAGTCATTTTTTAGATGGGCTTCCTCAGTTTCCATCATCGCCGAAAACCGGGGACGACCATCTCTAAGGACGACCTAAATGTTGAGATTTGGGCATCCCCGACCATATTATCAAAATGAAAGATGGACGCCCATCTTGTTTCGATAATAGCGGCTTCCCCGCCCCTTCGCCGGGATGTCCTTTGAGATGGGCGCCCTTAGAGATGGTCGTCCCCATTCGATTATGCCCCTGTAAGTGTCACATGGCCCATAGCTATAAAATAGGATGTGCAGCATTTAGACCGTGCTGTCAACGTGTGCTAAACTTTAGTAAAGAGCCCCATAATGAGACTGATGGACAAAAGATTTGTCTGGATAACTTTGGGAGTTACCCTAATTGCATCCTTCTCCTCCACCGCTAACTCCAGGCTCCGTTCCTTTTATCTCGCTGCACCTTATGCCAGGAATAAACTTTCTAAGCCATTACGTCAAGCTCCATCCCTGTCCGCCTTCAAATCCGGGCTAAAGGCCTACCTGTTTGATGCTGCGTTCAATTCCTAACTTGTCACCTACTCATAACCTTTATCTTGTCTTCTTCTCTTCAATAGTCCCTTTTCCCTATGTGTCCTACCTGTCTGTCCTACCCTTATCCAGGGGTATGCTGTTAAATTTTTAACAACAGGCTCTTTCTCCGGACGTAGCCAGCTCTGCAGTTGGAAGGCCCAGGGGTGGCCGGGGTGGGGGGGAGGGCAGCAACACTTGCCTCTCTCTCCTCCCTCCCTTCGTGCGGGCACTCTAGGCATACCTTTGCTGGCAGCCCATAAATGGACTGCCACCACTCCCAACGTCTTGCTCTGAGCAGCATGCTGGAACTTCTCTCACATGCTCGAGAAGTCCCAGCCTGCTGCCCAGAGCTGGAAACAAGGAGCAGCAGTAGTCTATTTACTTGGCTGGCAGGGCTCAGCATCTCCACCAGCAAAGTAAAAGAGAATTCAGCAGGGGGCCCAAGCCCACATTTTGGGAGCCAGTTGTTAAAGTAGCCATGGAGGGCCCTACTTTAACAATTGGCTCCCAAAATTCTTAAAAACTTAACAACCGGCTCTTGCGAGCCTGTGAGAGCCTGCTCCAGCACACCACTGCCCTTATCCCTTATTTGTCCTGTCTGTCTGTCCTGATTTAGCTTGTAAGCTCTTTTGAGCAGAGACTGTCTTTTCTTCATGTTCAACTGTGAAGCACTGCGTACGACTGGTAGTGCTATAGAAATGATTTATCCTAGTAGTACCCACACAAATCTTTCTTTTTCTTTTTTTTTTTTTAATTCTCCCCTCTCTACCTCCTCCTCTCCTTTCACTCCACCACAGTATTTTGGGTGGACAAAGTGTAGCCACCACCAAATTGGTACCTCTGGAAGTATTCCAGGTGCATGGTTTGAGTTTGACTGGACAGTGCTGAATTTTTGTACTGTCTGGCTAAACTAATTTGGAGAAATATGGGTGTGCCAGAAAGCTAAAGTTAACCAGATATCTTTATTCAATTAACTTTGTGTGTATTCAGTATTTGCCCAAGATTACAAAATGTGCTGGTGGAAAAAATGGGATATTACATTAACTGGTTTCACTGGTTTACAGCCCACTACACTGACCACTAGGTTACTACTCTGTCCATACTCCACTGCATAAGTCTTCATAAATTTTAGAATTTGGCAGAATAGAGGCAGATTTGTAAAAAAAATTGCTAGAAGTAATTTCCCACAAGAAAGCATAATTGAAGCTTTATTTAACATAAATGAATCAATCAGTTAATATGGGCAATTACCCAGAGTACCGTATGAATCCCTTTGCCTAGCAGATGCAGAAAAAGGTTGCCTCATCCTTCCTATTGTAAAAGATGATATTCACTTCCCTGAAATTCTGATGTTTGTAAAATCAGTCTCATCTTTGAATCTATTATTTCTAATCTCGCTGTGACAAGGAAATATTCAGAAATTTGTTTAAAATTTCTGAATATTTGCTGTTTTTTTTTCAGTGAAGGTGAAAGTTTGTCTCAAATGTTTTTATTGAGATTTAGTGAAATTATGCAGAACTGGGCTTGGTCATATACTGCTGAGGTAACTTTCTAACCAGGTTTCACCTGTAATGTTACTGCTCTCCATGTCTGAGTGAAGAATTGCCCACATCACAAAAGCCACCAGCACTATTTGCCATGTTGGCAGTCTCACCAGAGGCACTCAAAAAAACAAGCAGGCCTAGAGACTAAATTGCCCTTTCATCCACGGAGGTGGTCACTTAGAGCAGGGTTCAGCACATTATCACAGTGGAGAGGAACAGGTAAGCACAAATCAGTTGCTTACTGTTTCAAAAAGTACAAAGAATAAGGGGGCTGCAATGATGTTACAAATTGGAGAAAAGCTGTGGATGAGGTAAAAACTGTTAGTGTAACTGGGTTTAAAAAAAGGAACAATCTATAAAATTAATGAAGTATTTCACTTTTGTTTAAAATAAATTTATAGAAAATAATTTATAATTCAAATGTTTATGTGAGGTATTTTATAAAGAAACCAGAGGCCAACAGCCAGGTGCATTAAGAATGATCTAAACCCACTTGGGCCATATCTCGTTTATAATCATTTTCCTCATTTGAATCAAAAATTTGTGACGACCAGTGGTGATGTATAATATGAAGGCAGACTGTGTTGAACCCTGTTCAAGCATCTTTGAAAAGAAGCACATTGTCTCCTTGATATATCTGCTGAAACACTAGCAGATATAACACTAGCTGAAGTTTATTTAACAAAAATCTGACAGCCAATTCAATTCTACAGAGAAACTGGCCCATATTTTATAAGCTCTTTTTGCAATATGGATGTGCAGCATTAGAAGTGTATAAATGCCAGTTTTAGAATGCTAAGATATAAATGTCCAAATTCACAAAACGTCCACATGGTATCAGCAGGACTAGGGCAGAACAAAAGATTTGTATGTATTCTCCATTTTGGAAGGGGAATGCATGTCTGTGCTGAAGGACATCAACTTTGTGATTTATAGCTACTCCCCAGGTCTTTATTCATTCACCTTATTTTCTGTTGGTATCACTAAGCAGGTGAATTGCACCTTTTCTTATGGAAAAGTCTATAAACCATTATTAAGGTGATCTTGGAGAAAGCCACTGCTTCTCCCTGGGATAAGCAACATGGAATCTATCTACCTTCTGTGATCCCACCAGGAACTTGTGACCTGGATTGGCCACTGTTAGAAACAGGATGCTGGGCCTCATTGTCAGACCCAGTATGGTGGTTATTATGTTTTTATGCTTTTGGTGCAATTGTTCTGTGTTAAATAGCGGTCTCTGGTTTCTAGTGATGTCATCAGTATTAAAGCAAATAAAATGAAAGCAATTTATGTAACATCCACTCACCAGATATACATCAAAATAAACGTGTACTTCCTAATTTGAGGTGTTCTGATTAAGTCCATAAAGGAAGGCTGCTGGTTTTCGCCAACTTCATCTGATTTAAGACTCTATGTAAAGAAAAGAACCCATACTACATTTGTTGAGAGACAGTGTGGAGATAAAGCACTACGTTCAAGACAATTGTTTAACATTTATTTAAGGTTTACAAAAAAATTAAGTTTCCTTTGTTGCATTTTTCAAGGTCACTATTTTCTGTGAGGGGACTAAGGAAAACAATTTGACTGGTGATATACATGGGAAGTGGGCGTATGCTTGGTATTCAGTGTTCTCAGGGAATTAGAAGGGTGACAATTCTCACAAAAAATTTTTTTTTGCAATTTAGAAATCACATTTTTAAATTTGGATACACAAAATGTGTGTATGTAACTCCAGAAAGGATCGATTTTGGAGAGTAATCATAGGCATCTATTACTCGGAGTGATTCTCAATTCTGGTCCATCTGGCCCCAAAATAGATCTGGTTTTCAAAATAATCTAGATTTTAGATGAATTTGTGGAGATATGTTTTCTACAAACCTGGCTTGCTTGTGGGCCATGATGGTCAAAATAGAGAAACCATTCCCAAGGATAGTGATATTAGTGTCATTTGGAAGTCAAGTCCAGCCGCAGAACTCCACTAATCCATCTCCACTCCAAGCAGTTACATTAGTGCAATAGTGGCTCCCAAACCTGCCCTGAGAGATACCCAGCTGGTTGTTTTTTTTAGGAAATACATAATAAACATGCATGAGCCATGGCTTCATGCAGTGGAGCCAGTAAATGCTAATACATCTCATGTATACCCAATGAGGATATTCTAAAAAAGTGACCACTGATGGATCCCAGAGGACAGACCTGTGAGCCACTGTTTTAGGCTGACATGATGATCAGCCTTCTCTAAACATCATCTGATATATACCTGGAGAAATTCACTGGAGGATGCCTGTTCCCATGCCAATATGCTGCATTCCCTGCCCTGTAAATCATTAGCTAGCAGCGAAGCTGAGTCAGCTCTATTGGCCATTCCCACCTGCTCAGGCTTCTCCCATGTGGGGACTGATAGGTGCACCTCAATTAGGGACCTATAATGGGGAGTGGTTTGAAGAGGAGACCTACATGAGATGTGGGGGAACAGCAACAGTGAAAACCTACATTGGGCAGGGAGGGACAAGAAGAAAAAACTCACATGGAGGAACACATTGAGGATACCTAGATGGAGTGGAGTAGTGAAGGACACCAAGAGTGGTACCTACAAGTGGCATGGATGGTCAAAAAAAGGTTGACCTACATGAGATAAAGGTGAAGGAAGGGAGATAGAGGCTTACATCACGAGTCATGGGTTCAGAGAGAAAGAGACTATATGGAGTCCTGGGGAAGAGGGTGAAGGAGACAATATAGGATAGTGTGGGAAGGGAGATGAAATTGTACCTAAGATAGGAAACACAGGATGGAGTGGAGGCTAGGGATAGGAAAAAGGATGAAATGGGAGAGGGACACAGGATAGTTAAAGAAAGGGACTAGGGGAGAGGTAAGTGATAGGGAAGGATCTCAAGTTTGTTGATGATGTGTAGAAGAAAACAGATGGGGGGGGGGGGGTGAGTCCAGAGTGGAAATGGGAGACTAGGGGAAGAATGAAAGACAGAGGGGGACATGGGAGATTGGGGAAGCAGTAAATGGGTAATGAAAGGTCTGGGGGAGGTAAGAGAGAGAAAAATAAGGGGTAGATCAATATTAGAGAGAGATATAGAAGAGGAAATGGAGCAAACAGAAAGAAGACCCTGAAAAGAGAAAAGGAAAGCACCATAAGCAGGTAAAAAGACCAAAACTAATGTGATTAGAAAACTAAAATCTCTAGGCAGCAAAGAAATAATCTATTTTATTTTAAATGTACTAATTAGATTGGAGTGGAGGAGTGGCCTAGTGGTTAGGGTGGTGGATTTTGGTCCTGGGGAACTGAGGAAGTGAGTTCAATTCCAGGCACAGGCAGCTCCTTGTGACTCTGGGCAAGTCACTTAACCCTCCATTGCTCCATGTAAGCCACATTGAGCCTGCCATGAGTGGGAAAGCGCGGGGTACAAATGTAACAAAAAAAAAAATGCCACTTTTGAGAATGTGCATCTGAGATAGCTTTACATTTTGTACACTAGGGAAGAAAATACATTTCTATATCTCTTTTTCCAGCACTGGAGTACACAGTAGAATCTGGCTTGTTGGGGTTTCTATATGTAATTTGTAGTTTCATATTTATTTGGTGGTAGGGTTGCCAAATGGCTCCAGATGTTCAGGGTAAGCTGATCAGCCCTGTGTTTATCCCATTGCATGCATAGACTTGTAGAATAGGAAAAGGCCAAACCAACTAGGGAGGCCGGACACAACTGGGCTGTAGGTCAGCGGGTAAGAAAGGGTTAAGGAAAACAGGGGAAGGAGGGGGGGAAGGGGGAGGGTAGGCATAAAAGAGGGACAGCAGGTGAGGAAAGGTCTTTTCCGGCGGGCATCAGCGAGCCAGGAGGCCCAGAGATTATGCAGGGTGCGTCCTTAAACGGGCAGCACCAGGATCAGTGGGGGGGGGGGGGGTGTTTTGACAGCACAACTGGCAGCGGGGGTGTGCTTTGACGGCACAACCGGCAGCACGATGAAACACGAAACAAATGATAAGCTGTGTACCCAGGGGGTTTCCTATGAGTGTGATACTATAGGAAGATATGAAGATTGCAACATATGTAAATGCGATTTATGAGATGTAATTTAAGGTGCTTGGCTGCGGCCATAATAAATTCCAAATTTGTCAAAGAAGTGGCTGGTCCTGTTTCTTCTTGGTGGTAAAAGAGTGTGCACGAAGGAGCAGTGCCGAATGCCCCAGTTGTGACTTTCTTAGGGAAGGCAATAGAGAAATCAGAATTACCATTTATCTGATGCAGTTGGGTAAAACCAGGATTGGATCAACCAATTTTGAAAATCTTGGGTCAGTTGGCAACCCTATTTGGTGAGGATTTGCCCACCTCTTCAATGTCACTTTCGGCACCTAACCATTGTACCTCTATCCAGGACATCTAGAATGCCTCAATCTTGATTGACTGCACTTTTTGTCCTTTAGATTGTAAGCTCCTTTGAGCAGGGACTGTCCTTCTTTGTTAATTGTACAGCGCTGCGCAACCCTGGTAGCGCTTTAGAAATGTTAAATAGTAGTAGTAGTAGTTCTGCATGTGTAAGTGAAGTATTTTACCAGAACATAACCTTTGTGTAGAGATCTTTACCAATCAGATTTCTGTTTTTCTGTTAGTTATATTGGTATTCTATGATCTGGTGTACCAGTATTTCTGGAATTTGAGTCCGGGAATTTGGAGGGGGGGGGGGGGGGGGGGGGGGGGGGGGGACATGGACAGGGTTTGGTGCATTTTTTTGTTGAGTTTTATGTTACATCCAAAATACCTGGTAGTGGAATGTTTATGTTGTTATTACTGAAGTGACTCCAGAATTTATTATGTACACTGAATGTTACAGAACTGTCAAGCTGCCCATTTCCAGGAAGAAGACTTTATGGCAAGTCCTGGTTTTAAATCTGCATTCCAAAGCAGTATGGGAGTTGTAGTCCCTAATTCTACCCATTGAAATCAGTGCTGCAGGCATAGGCGGTCGGTTTGGGGAGGCTAAAGGGGGCGGGTTATGGGGTGGAGCCAGGGGTGGAGCTTATATACATAATTGTCTGATAACACACAGAAAAAATAAATAAATAAAAATAAAATAATAACAATTAATACCTTTTATTAAATTTAGATATTAGATATGTATCATATGTCAAAGAATAAAGTGGTTGCTCAAAGCATATTCTAAGCACAATCGCTCAACTGCAAAACACTATGCACAACTTTGTGCAAAAACACACTCAGAACCTTACTGTACCATAAATATTACACTGGGCAGAACCTAATACACCAATATACCACCCATACGGAAAATGCAGACCGTCAACAATATGAAACAAGGGATCATATCATCACAATTCTCATGTAGAGCCACAAAACACCCTAATTCATGTTTAATGTGGGATAAAATGCCATAAATAAGTAAATAAATATAAACGTTTAATGTTGAGCACCTGATTCTCAAAGTGGACATATTCCAAACACTATAATGAAAATAAAATGATCTTTTCTACCTTTGTTGTCTGGTGAGTTTTTCTGATCATGCTGGCCCAGTATGATTCTGCTGCTATCTGTCCTCAGTGCAGGTCAGGAAGTCATCCTCCCTGCCAACCCAGGACACCTCCAGCCAACCCCCCCCCCCCCCTCGCTCTCCCAGCAGTAAGGTAAACAAACCATAAACCAATTTCTACAACTGGACAAGGCTAGAGGGCTTTCACTGCAGCTCCTGCTGTGAGGATGGAGGTAAATCAACAATTTAAACCCCTCAGAGCACAGCAGGGGAAGCTTACCTGTCCAAGCCTCTTATACCGGGCGCCTATGGCTGCAGGTCCCATAATGCATCAGGGTAGGGTTGTCAGAAATCCAGGACTGACCTAAAATCTCCCTTCTGGAACTGGGTAACTTGAAAGTTCTTATGTCACCTGTGAAGGTGACATTGTGTATGGTAGAGCTGCCACTGGTAGGCAAGATAAAAGGAACGGAGTCTAGAGTTAGCGGTGTAGGAGAAGGGTGCAGATAAGAGAGAATTACCCAGTGAACGGAGTTCCCGCGGAGGAATGTAGGGAGAGATGAGAGTGGAGAGGTACTGAGGAGCTGCAGAGTGAATGCACTTATAGGTCAATAAGAGGAGTTTGAACTCTATGCGGAAGCAGATAGGAAGCCAATGACGTGACTTGAGGAGAGGGCTAATATGAGCATAACGACACTGGCAGAATATTAGTCGTGCAGCAGAATTTTGAACAGATTGAAGAGGAGAGAGATGGCTGTGGGAGACCTGTGAGAAGCAAGTTGCAATAGTCTAAACGTGAGGTGATAAGAGTGTGGGTTCTGGTAGTGTGCTCAGAAAGGAAAGGGCGAATTTTGGTGATATTATAGAGAAAGAAACGACAGGTTTTAGCAGTCTGCTGAATATGTGCAGAGAAGGAGAGGGAGGAGTCGAAGATGATGCCCTCTCGTCCTTTATACCTTGCATAAAGGACGAGAGGGCGTCTCGCAACCAAGTGTAGAGTAATTCCTGGTGGTCGTTAGGAGCATATACAGTAGCTAGTGCTAGTTCAACTTGATCCAAGAGAAGGTGAAGGAACAAAAAATGCTCTTCTGGGTCACTCAAAGTTTTAATAAGCTGCACCTGGAAAGAGGAATTCAGCAAGGTAGCAACTCCACGTTTCTTAGGGCCAGCCACCACAGAAGCATGATAGACATGAGGAAACAGATGATGAGAAAGGAGCCCCTCGTGAACAAAAATGAAAAGAGCCACAAATAGAGCAGGATAGAGCAAATAATAGTGTGGTTGAAACAGGAGCAAACGGTCTAGGCAGCCATTCAGTACAGTGACATCACTTCCTCCAAAACTGGTCAAGTTTTGACAGTTATGCAGAAAACAGGATTTGTATATTTTGTTTTTTTTGAAACATAGTATATGATTTCATTTTTTTCATAATATAGTTTACTTGTAAGAAACTACCATCATTTCCAGTCTTTTTGATTATCTGTTATCTTTAGTATTTGGAGAATTTTTAATTTCTTTTTCTCCACTTTTTTCTCTTTTGGTTAATACATTTATAGTGTTCATTTTAATTTTGGTACTAAACTGTGCATATTTCATTGCCTCATCAATCTACTACATTTCTTTGAAAGGATGAATAAACATGTGGATAAAGGTAAGCCGGTCAATATTGTGTATCTGGATTTTCAAAAGGCATTTGACAAAGTACCTCATGAAAGACTCCTGAGGAAATTAGAAAGTCATGGGATAGAAGGTAATGTTATATTGTGGATTAAAAACTGGTTAAAAGATAGAAAACAGAGAGTAGGGTTAAATGTACAGTATTCTCAATAGAGAAGGGTAGATAATGGTGTCTACCAGGTGTCTGTACTGGGACCGTTGCTTTTCAACATATTTATAAATTATCTAGAGATGGGAATAATTAGTGAAGTAATTAAATTTGCTGATGACACAAAATTATTCAAAGTAAATTGCAAGAGGACCTTTTGAGACTGGAAGACTGGACATCCAAATTTATTTATTCAATAGGATTTATTTACCACCTTTTTGAAGGAATTCACTCAAGGCGGTGTTCAATAAGAATAGATCAAACATGAGCAACAGGCAAGTACATAGTAAAATATTCAAATAACAATACAAAGTATGGCATAGTATACTACTTATAATGTCAACATAATACATAATAGAACATTTTAATAGACAGTGAAGGGTATAAGCAAAGATGGAACATGTAGATAGGTAAGAGAATAAGAAGAGTTAGAAAGTAAGGTGACTAATTTAAAGAAAGTTACACATGAGGTCAGAGAGATAGTTAACCTTTAGATAGGTAAGATAGTAAGAGGAGTTAGAAAATAAGGTGACTAATTGAAGGAAAGGTGCATATGAGGTTAGAAAGATGGTTAAAGTTTAAGGAGTGAATAAACATGTCCATAGGCGCCCGGTATAAGAGGCTTGGGGAGGCTAAGCCTCCCCTACTTCAGCAGGATGGATCAGCTGTGGAGTCCCGCTGCTCTGGGGGGTTTAAATTGTTGATTTACTTCCATCCTCACAGCAGGAGCTGCAGTAAAAGCCCATCTCTAGCCTTGTGTAACCAGTTGTAGAAATTGGTTTATGGTTTAATTTGTTTACCTTACTGCTGGGAGAGCGGGGGGGGGGGGGGGGGGGGGGGGTGTTGGCTGGAGGTGTCCTGGGTTGCCAGGGAGATATTTAATGAGGATGACTTCCTGACCTGCAAAGTTCATACCAGAGAGACTTGCACTGACACCTGAGGACAGATAGCAGCAGAATCGGATACTGGGCCAGCATGATCAGAAAAACTCACCAGACAACAAAGGTAGAAAAGATCATTTTATTTTCATTATAGTGTTTGGAATATGTCCACTTTGAGAATCAGGTGCTCAACATTAAAAGTTTATATTTATTTACTTGTTTGTGGCATTTTATTCCACATTAAACATGAATTAGGGTGTTTTGTGGCTCTACATGAGAAATGTGATGATATGATCTCTTGTTTCATATTGTTGACGGTCTGCATTTTCCGTATGGGTGGTATATTGGTGTATTAGGTTCTGCCCAGTGTAATATTTATGGTACAGTAAGGTTCTGAGTGTGTTTTTGCACAAAGTTGTGCATAGTGTTTTGCAGTTGAGCGATTGTGGTTAGAATATGCTTTGAGCAACCACTTTATTCTTTGACATATGATACATATCTAATATCTAAATTTAATAAAAGGTATTAATTGTGACTTTTATTTTTATTTATTTTTTCTGTGTGTTATCAGACAATTATGGATTTAAGCTCCACCCCTGGCCCCACCCCTAACCCCGCCCCCTTTAGCCTCCCCAAACAGTTGGGCCACCGACCGCCTATGAACATGTCCTGCTGCAGCATGTGCAGCCCATGTCTCTCCTTGTGTGTGTGACCACCCGAACCCTCGTCCACTTGCTCGTTACCTCTCGTCTTGACTATTGCAACCTTCTTCTCTCTGGCCTCCCACTTAGCCATCTATCCCCCCTTCAATCTGTCCAAAATTCCGCCGCACGTCTTATCTACCGCGTGAACCGATACTCTCATATCACCCCTCTCCTCAAGTCGCTTCACTGGCTCCCGATCCGCTACCGTATACAGTTCAAGCTTCTCCTACTGACCTTCAAGTGCACTCAATATGCAGCCCCCCATTACCTCTCTACCCTCCTCTCCCCGTATGTTCCCACCCGTAACCTCCGCTCCCAGGACAAATCACTCCTATCTGTACCCTTCTCCACCACCGCTAACTCCAGACTCCGCCCCTTCTGCCTCGCATCACCTTATGCCTGGAACAGACTTCCTGTGCCCATACGCCATGCGCCCTCCCTGCCCATTTTCAAGTCCTTACTCCAAGCCCAACTCTTCTCCCTTGCTTTTGGCGCCTACCCACCTTCCCCATTCATGATACCTACACTGACTACATAGTTTGTAACCTTTAGCTTGTAAGCTCTCTTGAGCAGGGACTGTCCTTCCCCATGTTTAAACTTGTACAGCGCTGCGTAACCCTGGCAGCACTATAGAAATGCTAAGTAGTAGTAGTAGTAGTAGTGTGAGTGAGACTAACAAGTTAGTTACTTCTTCCATTAAAGGCTGGGTTGAAGAGCCAAGCTTTCACCTGCTTGCTGAAGTAGAGATAGTCTTGTGTAAAGCAGAGCTTTTCAGGTAGTGCATTCCAGAGGGGGCATTCTTCCTAGCCAGGAAAGGGGAAGACTTTGCCATTTACTTAAAACTTCTGGTATTGCTTTCATTATTGGCAGGTAGTTTAGGCTACAAATGCTCTCACTGTCCCCCCCACTATCTTCAATCCCAAATACTTAATGCACATTGAGGCCTACCTATGGAGCAAATAAATTCTCAATCTGCTCTCCTCCTCCTAAAAGAGTGATATATTTAGAGCTTTGATCCTGTTTAAATTGACCTTGAACAGTGCTACCTTATTGTATTGGTCCAGTTCCTTCCATTATTTTTGCCAAGGTAGGTCTCAGTTTAGTTATCATTAATAAAATGTCATAGCAAATAAAGTAGGAGATAAGGTCCACCAGGTTTCCTTAATCCGTAAGATTTAAGAATTCATCTTCAACTTCTCTGCCAACAGCTCAAGCATTAGCACAAATAGGAGGAGGAAGTGAGATTGGCAACCTTGTCTTGTCGTATTCCCAACTTAAACATCTCTGAGTGGCCTCTGTATACTTTATAAAGTTCACTTTATAAAGTTTTATAAAGTTTTCTCCAGACTCCATTTACTCATGTACTTGAAGCATGAAAGACAAGCCAATCCTGTCAAATGATTTCTATGCATCTATGGCTACGGACCATACTGCAGAGCATATAGAACACTGTGGGGCGGTCCAAGGCAATCTGCTGCCCGAGGCAGGGATGAGATGCTGTCTCCACCCCCGCCTGTGACTGTGCCTGGTCCTGGTCTGGCTTCTCCCCCCTTCCCTCTTCGACCCTTTTCCCCACGTTTACCTTATTGTTTTCCAAAAGGCGGCAGTGATTCTCATAGTATGCCCTGCTGCCAGCACTGGCCTCTTTGTTCTACTACATCCTGCCTCTGAGGAAACAGGAAGTTATGTCATGAGGCGGGCCGCAGTAGGGAGAAGAGGCCGGTGCCGGCAGCAGGGCAGCCTATGGGAATTGCTGCTGCCTCCACTACCACCTTTTGGAAAAGAAAAAAATAAGGTAAATGTGGGTAAGAGGGTTGAATAGGGAAGGGTAGAGTGCCACTCCTGGAGAGTGCCACCTGACGCCCCCGCCTCAGATGGCCTAATGGTAGGGTCACCTCTGGAACATTGTATAACCAGAATAGCAGTATGACGTATAAAGAACTGTGTATTCAGATGACTGAGTATACAAAAGATTACTATAGACCTCTACTCCATCACTCCTACAAATGAACTATCAGGGATGCTCAACCTTGGTCCTTGAGGCCATACCTAGTTGGGTTTTCAGGATTTCTACAGTGAATATGCATGAGCCCTATCTTCAAGCACTGCTTTCACTCTATGCAAATAGATCTCATGTACATTAAGTACATAAGTAATGCCACACTGGGAAAAGACCAAGGGTCCATCGAGCCCAGCATCCAGTCCACGACAGCGGCCAATCCAGGCCAAGGGCACCTGGCAAGCTTCCCAAACGTACAAACATTCTGTTATACATGTTATTCCTGGAATTGTGGATTTTTCCCAAGTCCATTTAGTAGTGGTTTATGGACTTGTCCTTTAGGAAACCGTCTAACTCCTTTTTATACTCTGCCAAGCTAACCGCCTTCACCACGTTCTCCGGCAACGAATTCCATTGCGGAAATCCAAAATATCTGATGGATTGCAGCCCTTGAGGTCCAAGGTTGGGCACCCCTGAACTATATGCTTACTACTGATGGTACAGGGAACACAACTCCTAGATTGTCTCATCAAAATCTGGTAAACTTAGCAGTGTGTAATCCTGCAGCTGAGCTATGAGGGTGGCCTAAGTTAATACATTTTAAAGTAAAACAAAAAAAAACAAAAAACTTACTGACCATCTCATAACCCACTGGTAGCTTTTTCCTGTTTTTCTTGGCAATTTGCTTAATAATATCCTTGGCCTCTGCTTCTCTGTTTTGTGATATGAGCCACCTGGGTGATTCTGGTACACACCTGTAATATAAACAATTATTAAACTCATGTCATGACGTCAAACACTACAATCTTTATTATCTGTCCTCTATTTTCATCCTAAATTTTGAAATTTCTAAAAGAAATCTTCTGAGGTTTAAATTCAAAGATCACAATGAAGGACCCAGTTTACTAAGATCATTCCTACAGACTCAGAGACGCTAATTGTATAGAAGGGTTCTTACAAGAACAGTCCAAAGAGGTACCTGTTTATAAAGACAATGTAGGCGGCTATGTATGTTTATAAAACAGACTTGTACAATCATAGGAGTCAACTTTTTAATATTATTGGGGGTGCTAAACCCAATGGAAATGACTTCTCCCTGGACAAATTCAAGGAATTTGTTCAATATTGGGGGTGCTGAAGCAACCACAGAGCTGGTTCCCATGTATACAATGATTTACAGCTGCACAAATTCACACCTGCTCCAAAGGTATAAATGTATGCGGGTCCCAAACCCCCGCCAGCCGAAGCTTTCAGTGCCGGTGTCCGGCGCAGCCACATTCCTGCCCTGCTCTTCTTTCTTCTTGCTCCTCCTCCTGTCCTGTGCACACTGACGTTCCTTTTCAGTTTCACGTAAAGGAGCGTCAGTGGCCACAGGACAGGAGGAGCAAAAAGAAAGAAGAGCAGGGCAGGAACGCGACTGCACCAGAGACAGGCGCTGAAGAAGGCTTCGGCTGGCGGGGGTTGGGGACCCCCGCCAGCCAAACCATGGGCCCGGACAAAATTTACGGGGGCCCAGGCCCCCGTGCCCCCCCGTAGCTACGCCCCTGCTGTATATGTTACTCCATGCTTTGTATTGTTTACCAGATTGATTTTGATAATACTTTGTATGTTTGATTACCTGAAGTTGTGTTAAGATCTTTACAGATAGCTCAAAATGCTGCAGCCAGAGTGTTGATAGGGAGGAAATCGTTTTAAATCTGGGTTTCCACTGTTGCAAGCGTTACATTAGTTACCTATGTGTACCGCATTAGGTTTAACATTTTGCTGTCACTGCATAAAGTAATGACACTCCTGAAGTTATAGTCTTATCTTTAAGGGATTATTGATTATCTATCCTGGACTTTAAGATGGATAAATGTGTGTTTGTTAGATGTGCCATCGGGTCAGGAACAGGTCCGGCTTTGTGAGAGCTGCGAATGGATATTTTCTGTTGTTGGCTCAGTATTGTGGAACACATTACATCTAAACCTGCGACTGATTATCAACACAGCAAAATTCGGGAAATTAACCACTCTGTTAAATGTTTGTTACATTTTTTTGAGAATTTGTTTTATTATGTTTGATTCTGTATTGTCTGATGTAATGTTGTTATATTTTTTGTTTTATTATAATGGTTGATTATAACCTGCTATGACCACTGGATACAGCGGGCTATAAATTTTTAATACTACTACTACTACTATTTAACATTTCTAGAGCGCTACAAAGTGTACGCAGCGCTGTACAAACACAGAAGAAAGACAGTCCCTGCTCATAGAGCTTACAATCTAAATAGACAAAAAGTAAAGCATACCACTTCTACTACTAATAATAACGCATTTTGAGGACCTTTTACTGCTTTTCTAAGAATTCAGCAGTAAAAAAAAACTATTTGTCTTTGAACAACCAAACCTCTGGGGACTTGCATTTCTTTAAAGTGATTAAGTTGACTGGGATGGTATGGTTTGACTCAAAGTTAGGGTCCTGGAACAGAGCTTTCCCTCATCTAGCAATGGCCTCAAAGGATGGCAAAATGTTGTGGCCCTTGTTGAGGTGCTTTTGTATTAAGGAACTGTGCCTGTGTAGTGCTGAGAATGGAGTGATATAGGACTATTGTCAGCATCGTTTGAACATGGCGCAAGATTCTTTTTGAAACTGGATGACCCTGGGCAGATATATTCAGCTTTTTTGCACATATTTTGAACCAGTGTTAGTTTCTGATTGTTAGGCCTCCTACATCCTCCTCTATTTTTGGTGTAAAGCCCTGTTGGATACAGTAGTTGTTCTAGAGGAAGATTGTTAACAGTGGATTTTTCTCCACAAATTGGTTGGGTGGAGGTTTTTTTTTTACTGCACTGCACTCCCCTAAGACAGTACAAGCCTATGATAATATTGATGTTTCCATTTAAGAATTGTGTTTGAGAGCAGAGTTTGTTGGAGCTTTGAGTTTTCTCTCTCTCTCTCTCTTTTTAAAATCTTGATGAAGTAAGAGCACACTGAAAAACAGGGGATGAGAGTATATTGTTTTTTGATTAAATGTGTTTCATATCCTCCTATGCTGCCTGGGGGGGGCACAATATGTTTGAAAGTTGTTCACTAAATAAAATTTAGCGTGTAGTGCAGTGGCGTACCAAGGGGGGGGCGGTGGGGGCGGTACGCCCTGGGTGCACACCGCTGGGGGGGGTGCCGCGGCGCACACCTGCTGCGAGAGTTCGCTAACTTCTCTCGTTTGCTGCAGCTCCCTCTGCCCCAGAACAGGTTACTTCCTGTTCCGGGGCAGAGGGAGCTGCAGCGAACGAGCAAAGTTAGTAAACTCGCAGCAGGCGCGCGCTGTGGCACCCCCCCAGCGGCATGCACCCAGGGTGGGGCTCTTTCGCTGGGGGGGCGTGTCTTTCACCGGGGGGGGGGTCCATGCTGCATCGGGGGGAGGGGTGCTGGACCCGGGGTCAGGGTGCCGCCCTGGGTGTCTGCCCCCCTAGGAACGCCACTGGTGTAGTGTATTGTAAGTTTCCATAACACAACTGTGTTAATATTTTATGAACTAACTCTGCTTTCTTAGCAGATATTTAAATGTCTTTAAAAGTAGCACAGTAAACAGGCTTTCAAAATGTTAAAAAGTAGGGAAAGTATGCAGAGTGGAGGAGTAACCTAGTGGTTAGTGTGGTGGACTTTGGTCCTGGGGAACTGGGTTCGATTCCCACTGCAGGCACAGGCAGTTCCTTGTGACTCTGGGCAAGTCACTTAACCCTCCATTGCCCCAGGTACAAATAAGTACCTGTATATAATATGTAAGCCACATTAAACCTGCTATGAGTGGGAAAGCGTGGGGTACAAATGTAACAAAAAAAGAGCATGGCCCATAGAATTCTTTCCACTCTTGTATGTGTGTATATTTATATTTATGTTGCGTCTGTGTTTCTGTGTATTTTTTGGCCTGGAGGGGAGAAGGGAAGGGAAGATAGAATAGAGTGATAACCAAACATTCCATTGGTTGGAAAAATAAAATAAAATAAAACCAAGTGTGATACTATATCTAACCATTAGATGTCACTGTCAACATATTTCAAAAATGTATGGTGCTTAAACCACAGGCAGTAGCTATTGCCACGCTTAGATGGCAGTACACATAGCAACCACTACATGGTTCAGTCAGCAGAGGGCAATTCCATACCTGGATGCAGTGTGCAGAAAAGTAATACTTACGCATATTAAGTGCATTACATGCTATTCTATAAAGCAGTAAGTAAGAACTATAGCCAGTGGTGGCCCAAGGCAATCTACCGCATGAGGCAGGGATGAGATGCTGTTCCCACCTAATCTGGCATTTCCCCCTTCCCTCCTCATCCCTCTTCCCTGTGTTAACCCTATTTTTTCTTTTACAAAAGGAGGCAACGATTCCCATAGGCTGCTCTGCGCGGTGCCACTGGCACCAACCTCTTCACTTTACTACATCCCACCTCTGAGGAAACAGGAAGTTACGTTGAGAGGCAGGCCACAGTAGGGAGAAGAGGCCAGTGCCCGCGGCAGGGCAGCCTATGAGAATCGCCCCTGCTGCTGCCACAGTCGCCTTTTGGAAATGAAAAAAAAAAATAAGGTAAACGTAAGGGAGAGGGTTGAGGAGGGAGGGGAAGAGTGCCGCCTTCAGTTGGCCTAATGGTAGAGCCGCCACTGGCTATAGCATGTAATTGCAAGGGGACATACACATGGATGGAGCATGGGTGTGGCTCTGAATTATGCACATATATAATTGTGAATACATATTGAATACTATATGTTAAATGCATTTCATGGTGCATTTAGGCCTGACATTGACCCAGTGTAAGTGGTAAGGCCTACATTTAGGCATACCAATGCAGGTTTACACTAGTATTCTATAACGGAATCGTCGTGTCCAGAAGCCATTATAGAAAAGGCAATTCCCCAGTCTGTATTGGGAAGTTCTGTTATAAAATTGCTACCTAGATGTCACCACACATAGGGCTCCTTTTACTAAGCTGTGATAAAAAGTGGCCTTAGCGCACCCTTATGTGGGTTTTTCCCATATGCTAAAGACGTTCTTACTACAGCCAGAAAATGGCTGATTTTCCATTTTCCTTATTAATGGCTGTGCGTTAATGTTGCCATTAGCCTGCACCAAACAAAAAGGAGTGGGAATGACCAGTACGATGAACCAAGATGTTGAACAACGTCCTTTATTAAACACATAAAATAGCGCTTGCGCTTGAAGACAAATCACCAAATGGACTCAATGAGAACATTTGCTTGGAGACAGAGTCAACATGGTCCGTGTTCTGGCTGGCACCGCCAGTACCAAAAATTAGTGTGTGAGCCCTTACTGTCACCTATTTTGTAGGCGGTAAGAGCTCACACGCTAATCCTGCGCAAATCAGTTAGTGCGCGGTAATGTGACTGCTGATTTGCACTGTCACACCCGTTCTCCACCTCAGACATGCTCCCTCTGAGAAACATGCAGAAACATTTTTTAGCATGTGGTTTGTGCATGCACATTGGGCTTTTACCACAGGATAGCTCAGCTCATCCCATGATAAGCCCTTTTAAGTGGTGGTAAGGGCACGCTAGCACTTACCACAGCTTAGTAAAAGAAGCCCTTAATAGCCATGTAATTCATTAACTAGATTTTATAGTAGAATTTATAACAAAGAAAATGAAATAAACATCTTTACTTTATTACTAAAAACCAGCTCAAAAGGGATCTGGATGTAGGGGTAGAAGGAACACGGTAGGGAACACATACATAGTATGCTTTATAGATTGTTTCCAGTGTATGTGTGTCTGTGTCTGTGCACACGCAGCCATGTGTATGTGTCTCTATGCTTCTAGATGTGATTCTGTGTTGGCTCTGTGTCTGTGACTAGAAGATAAGAGAACTGGGGAGAGGCAGTTTGAAATGAGCAGTTCCTTAATTGCTGCTTCCATATATCAAAGCTTTTTGTGCTGCAGAATCTGGAACTGCTTCTCCCATAGAAATATATTGGGGCATTTTTTGGGGTGTGGGAGGGGGCTTATTTCTCTTGAACTACCAGTCCAATCTGGCTCATTGTTGAACTTGATGTATCACCAGCTTTCCTCTGAAGCCAAATTTGGTCCCATCCCATTAAACTTTCAGAGTTGATTTGCCCCAGGCAGACAGACAGACATTTTTGACCTCTCATGGAATGGGAATTTTGGATTTCTCTCATGCCTTTTTCGATAGTAGTTCAAGGTGAGTTATATTCAGGCATAGTAGGTATTTTTCTGTCCCTGGAAAGCTTACAATCTAAGGGGTCAATTTTCAAAGCAATTTAAATGGCCAGGAAAAGCGCTTGGCCATTTAAATTGCTTGTGCTGGACTATCCATTAATATTCAGCAGCACTTAAACAGACAGTGGCACTGAATGTCCCCTCTAATTACCTATGCTGAAACTGGCTAGCTGTGAGCGGTCTGAGGACGGAGTTAGGGTGGAGCAGTACTTAGTCTGTCAGTGGCTAAGTAACCACATAAAGTTAGGGCAGCAAAACAGCTGTCCAATTTTATGTGGTGAGTTAACTGGGCACTGGTCTGAATATAGGCTGGTGTCATACCTGGATATTGAATATCCAGGATTAAGTCACCCCATGGTTGGAAGCGGCTTGTAAGCCGCTCACCACTGTGGGCTGAATTTTGACCCTGAAGTTTATACCTGAGGCATAGGAACCAACTTTTCAAAAATGACTGGGGGTGGTAAACCCAGTGTAAATCCCCCCCAACACAGTCAAAGGGTTTTGTTCATTTTTGGAGGTGCTCAAGCACCCACAGAGCTGGCTCCTATGACCTGAAGCAGTGACTTTCCCAAGATCACAAAGAGCCACATTTGGATTTGAACCTGGCTTCCCTGCTCCGCCCTAAACATGAGGTCACTCCTCCACTCCAACATTTCTATCGGGTTGGAATGAATATAAAGCGCAATCAGAAAAGATAAATAAAATAATTCTGTAACTTCCCCTAGTTTGAGATAAATTCTTTACCAGTAATAGAGCAAGAAGAAAAAGTTTGGTACTGTAACAGTAAACTGCAGCCATCGCCAGTGCTGGATGCCGTACCCAACAGCCGAGAACACGAGAAGTCCCACTGTAAAGGCCGCTTGGTACAGAATGCCTACAGTCTTTCTATGGATCAAGCCAACAAATTCTGCAACTGAAAAACAAGATAAAAGATTAAAGATCAAACACAATCTGAAAGGCTGTTCAAGATGGTTCAATTTGTCACTGAGAGGCCAATGCAGAAAACTTACCATGCCATTAATGTCGGTTTAACTGGCGTTTACCATGGAATAGCAATGCAGAAAGGGTTTCAGCGCAAGTGTTAACTCATGCAGAAACCCTGACCATGAATTACATGCAAATGCAGCAAATCTGCTATCCCGTGGCATGCACAGTTACAAACTTTTGTCAGTGTGGTTATCATGGGAAAAATTGCACCAGGCTCAGGGCAGCATAGAAGGGTTGGTTAGAGTACCAGTACTCCTTCTCTCCTCCCAACCCAACTACCCTGCTCCAGATAGCTGCATTGGCACCCCCTGACTTCCAACCCAATTAAAAAAAAGTTATCCCTGGTGGGGCACCTACCTGAACCCCTTCTGACTCCAGAAAACTCCCACTCCCTGGTATCTAGTGACACCCTCCCCCCAACTGCAAAAAAAAAAACCCTATCTAGTGCACCCCCTCACCCACTTGACCCCTTCACACAGGTATCCAAGGACCCCCCGATTAAAAAAAAAGCACTCCCTGGTGTTTAGTGGCACCCCTCCCTCCCCTAACTCAAAAAAGAGTCCCTGATATCTAGTGGCACCCACCCCACCCCATCCCTTCCCCAGTCCCCTGTATCTATTACTTTAAGTAAGGTAGAAGCAATGCCCACTCATTCCTACCTCAGGTACCATCATCCTGAAAATGGTGGTGCGATGCACAGGATGGGGTCAGTCTGCCATATATGGGAGAAATTCTCTTATATGGTTGACTGACTCACCCTGGTGCATCCCAAGATGCAGCGTGCAGGCAGGGAGCCACCATTTTAAAGATGATGGTGTCTGAGACAGGAGCTCCTGCCTTACTTAAGCTACAGGGTATGGGGGAGTGATTGGGAGAGTGCCACTAGATGCCAGGGACTTTATTTTGGAAGGGTGAGGAGGGAGGGTCAATGGACTACCAGGGCAAGGGGTTTTCTTTAATATCGGGGGAAGGGGGTCACTAGACTATCAGGGCACTTTTTTCAATTGGGGGAAGGGGGGATCAATAACTACAAGGGTACTTTTAATATCTGGGGGGAAAGTGGGGCAGAACACTGGTTACCCATACAATACCGAATTGCCTTTAAAATTATTTTAACTACCTTTCAAGTTCTTCACTCTGGTCTCCCAGTTTTCCTATTCAAACACCTCAAACCTTATTCACCAGTATGTACTTTACATTCCTCCCAACAACACCTGCTAGCGGTACCCTCATTCCATCAGGTGCACTCACATTTTGCAAGAACCACATTGTTCTCAGTTGTTTCACCTATCCTATGGAATGATATCCCTCTTCATTTCTAAACCAAGCTCTTGCTCCTAAGGTTTAAAGCTATCCTTAAAGCCCATTTTTTTCTCTAAAGCATTTGCCCAGCAAAAAAAAAAAACAAAAAACAAACAAACCACACGTAGCTTTCAATTTGCTCTCTCTCTCCGACCCGATCCCAACAGGGACCCATTTCACCAGAGTATTAATAGAGCTGAAAAATGAACTTGTGGAGCCACTGTTAGTAATATGCAATTTATCCCTAAAATCAGGTGTGGTACTGGAAGATTAGAGGGTGGCCAATGTAACGCCGATTTTTTAAAAGGGTTCCAGAGGAGATCCGGGAAATTATAGACCGGTGAGTCTGACGTCAGTGCCGGGAAAAATGGTGGAGGCTATTAAGAATAAAATTACGGAGCACATACAAAAGCATGGGCTACTGAGACAAAGTCAGCACGGTTTTAGTGAAGGGAAGTATTGCCTCACAAATCTACTGCATTTTTTCGAGGGGATGAACAAACATGTGGACAAAGGGGAGCCGGTCGATATTGTATATCTAGATTTTCAGAAGGCGTTTGACAAAGTGCCTCATGAAAGACTCCAAAGGAAACTGGAGAGTCATGGGATCGGAGGCAGTGTATTATTATGGATTAGGAGCTGGTTAAAAGATAGGAAGCAGAGAGTATGGTTAAACGGTCATTATTCTCGATGGAGAAGGGTAATTAGTGGGGTCCCTCAGGGGTCTGTGCTGGGACCGCTGCTTTTTAACATATTTATAAATGACTAGTGAGGTTATTAAATTCGCAGATGACACAAAGTTATCCAGGGTCGTCTCGTCGCGGGAGGAGTGTGAAAGATTACAAGAGGACCTCGTGAGACTGGGGGATTGGGCGTCCAAATGGCAGATGAAGTTCAACGTTGACAAATACAAAGTGATGCACGTGGGAAGGAGGAACCCGAATTACGGCTATGTCATGCAAGGTTCTGCTTTAGGAGTTACGGACTGAGAAAGGGATTTGGGAGTCATCGTGAATAGGACGTTGACATCTTCCGCTCAATGTGCTGCGGCGGCTAAGAAGGCAAACAGAATGTTGACTATTATTAGAAAAGGGATGGAAAACAAGCATGAGGATCGCTCCATGGTGCAACCACACCTGGAGTATTGTGTTTAGTTCTGGTTGCCTCATCTCAAAAAAGATATAAAGGAATTGGAGAAGGTGCAGAGAAGGGCGATGAAAATGATAAAAGGGATGGACGACTACCTTATGAGGAGAGGTTAAGAAGGCTAGGACTCTTTAGCCTGGAGAAAAGGCGGCTGAGGGGTGATATGATAGAGGTCTACAAAATAATGAGTGGGGTAGAGCGGACAGATGTGAAGCGTTTGTTTATGCTTTCTAACAATAATAGAACCAGGGGACACAAGATGAAATTAGAATGTGGTAGGTTTAAAACAAATTGGAGAAAGTTTTTCTTTACTCAGCGCATGGTTAGACTCTGGAACTCATTGCCGGAGAAGGTAGTGACGGCAGCTGGCCTTGCTGAGTTTAAAGGGGGTCTGGACAGATTCCTGAAGGAAAAGTCCATTAATCGTTATTAAATTTTGGGATTTTGCCAGGTTCTTGGGGCCTGGATTGGCCGCTGTTGGAGACGGAGTGCTGGGCTTGATGGACCTTTGGTCTTTTCCCAGCGTGGCAGTGCTTATGTACTTATGTACTTATGTAATACAGGCTTCTTCAGGGGAGACTGTAGATCTTAAGAGTCATCTTGCTATCAGAAACTGGACTGGTGCCATTGGAATCGGGTCGGAGAGAGATCACGTTGAAAGCTAAGTGCTGGGTTTTTGGGGGGTTTTTTTTGCTGTGCTATTGGACATTGGTAATCAAGCACATAAAATTTATATGTTTGCTGCAGGTATGGTGAAGAAAGAGAGAACTGAAAATGAAATTAAATCAAAAAGACTATTGGAAGGTTTTTGCCATTGATTGGTCCGAGTCAGTAGGCAGCTGTGGTACTCATGTCAGAGTGACTGAGTGGAATGGACATTGTCTAATTTCCACAGCATAAGCCTATGACTGCTGAGGCTTTTTTTCCCCTCCATTTTAGATAAAATAATTAAAATAAAATGGTGCACTATGATATTTGAATGAAAAGAATCAACAGTATAACTGAGAGAATTTGGATAGGTTAATTTGGTCTCCACAAGGTTTTGTATTTGTAACTTTAACCTTCCAAATTTCCTAAAAATTCAATCTCAGTAACAGTTCGCTCAATGACGCAGTCAGACAGTAATGACATCCAACATTCAGTCTTCAAATATAACAGTGTCTAGTTGATAATATAATGCAAATTGTGACATGAAATCCGTTCACTTATCTGAACCATTGGATTACCAGAATTTTCATGTTCCAAGCAGGGTTTTACATGGTCCTGTTTTGGAAATAAATTCCTTCTTCAGGAACCTGCTTTTTTTCTTTTCTTCAGTTGAAAAATCCCACAACCTTTTGATGGTACTTGCTTAATGAAACTACGTTTATCATCCATCTGTTTGGCTGGAAGTCATTTGGTTATCTCCTACTCCTTTCCCTGTGGAATTTGGCTTACCACAGGGGTTCTTTCTGGTTTTTTTTTGCCTGTGTGGAATCAGACCGAGGTCCATCAAAGCTCAGCATCCTGTCTCTAACAGTGGCCTGTCCAGGTCGTAATTACCCAGAATACCCCAAAAAGTAGATCTATTTCCCATAGCTCATATTCAGGGAAGAGCAGTGGCTATCCCAAGGATACCTGGCTAATAATTTTTATGATTTTTTTTTCTTTTAGGAACTTCTCCAAACCTCTTTTGAATCCTGCTATGATAGTCACCTTGACCACGTCCTAGAGGAACAGATTTCAGAATCACAGCCTAATTATGCCCAGTACCAAAATCAAGTTATGGTCGAATATTATCAACCATCTGTAGAGTCAGGAAGAATATGGGGTCCTTTTACTAAGGTGCGCCAAAAAATGGTCTGTGCTGGTGTAAACATGTGTATTGGACGCGTGCAGGTCAATTTTTCAGCGCACCTGTAAAAAAGGCTCTTTTGGGGGGCCGAAAATGGATATGCAGCAAAAAATAAATAAAAAATTGGTGCCGCACGCCGGAAAATTTCCTAAGTTCATCGGTCTATAGTTACCTAGTTCTCTCCAGGAGCTCCTTTAAAAACTGATTTTACAATGCCCATCCTCCAGTTCCCAGGTATTGTGGCCATTTTGAATAATAGTTTACAGATTCCTAATAACAGGCTGGCAATTTTAAGTTTAGTTTAAGAAAGTTGTTATATTACCTTTCCCATAAAAGAGTGGTATAGCAAGGACTCTGGGGTGAATATCATCTGGTCCCTGTGATTTGTTGCTGTTGAATTTGTCAGTTTGATATATTAAATCTTCTAGACTTTAGTCCCTGTGCTTTAGTTGCTCCAAATCGTCACCATCAAAGAAGGTTTCAGGTGTGGGTATAACCCCCACATCCTCCTCGATAAAGACTGAGGCAAAGAAATTGTTTTGTTTTTTTGCTGTTACTTTATCCTCCCCTGAGCACCCCTTTTATTTCTAGGTTGTCAAGCAGCCTAATTGACTCTTTCATGCACATTTTGCTTTGGACATAGTAGAAAATACTTTTAGTATTAGTTCTTGTGTCTACAAAGAGCTTCTTTTCAGGCCCTTTTGACCTCCCTTATTACTTTTTATTATTTACATCTAACTTGCTAGTGCTTGTACTCACCCCTAGTTTCTGCATTAGGGTCTATTTTCCATTTTCTGAAAGATACCTTTTGGCTTTCACTGCGTCTTCCATCTCACCATTAAGGGAAAGGGGATGAGACTTGATATACCACTTTTCTGTGGTTACAATCAGAGTAGTTCACATATTATATACAGAGGTACTTATTTTGTATCTGGGGCAGTGGAGGGTTAAGTGACTTGCCCAGAGTCACAAGGAGCTGCAGTGGGACTCAAAACCAGTTCACCAGGATCAAAGTCCACTGCATTAACCACTGGTCTTCTTTTTGTTTTGTTACATTTGTACCCCGTGCTTTCCCACTCATGGCAGGCTCAATGCGGCAGGCAATGGAGGGTTAAGTGACTTGCCCAAAGCCACAAGGAGCTGCCTGTGCAGGGAATCAAACTCAGTACCTCTTTTGACTTTTGAATATGTGGAATGTTTTATCAGGGCTTCCAAAATGGTATTTTTAACAGTGTTCACACCTCATGAAAATATCTGAGCGTAGCAACCATTCCTTTTAGTAGTTTCTACTTTCCTTATTTTATCACAATCTCCTTTTTATATTATGTGCTACAGCAGCAGTGATTTTTTAGTGCCTTCCTTCCAGTGAGACCAATTTGAATGAATTCTGATCACTACTTCCTACGAGCCCACTATTACCCCTTGCACCAATTGCTATGTACTGAATTAGATCTAAAGTAGCTTCCCTTTTGGTCAATTCCTGAACCAACTGCTTCATGAAGTAGTAATTTGTAGCATCTAGAAATTTTAGCATATCTCAATGAGACATTTACCCAATTAAAATCAACATAATTGAAATTTTTCATTATTATTATGTTTCCAAATTTGTTAGCCTTCCAAATGTCTATTAGCATTTCACTGTCTGACTCTTCATCCTCTCCAGATAGACAGTAGCATACCCTTACCAGAATGCTATTCCCTATCACACAGAGGTTTTCCATCCATAAAGATACCACATTGATTTTCTTTCCACAAAACTTTTATCATGTTTGACTTAATGTGATCTTTCACATATTTGCAGGATCCTACCATGGGCCTCCTGTAGCTTCTATGAAGGACATTCTGAAATCCCTGATCCTTAGTGTATCTCTAGTGTAATATGATCTAACAGGGAATGGTTTTCTTTGTCATTCACAGGACGGGAGGAGTCACCGCCACAAATTTGGAGGGAAAGGAGGGGATCCAATCCAGATATCCAGGGAGAGGTAACAATTGATCTATCTGACATAAAAAGAGGATAAAGAGAACTTTAACACTCAAGGCTATAAGAAGATCCCAACACCCAGGTGCATCCCCAATTTCACAGGCAGAGGGTTATTTAATATATTTTCCTAACTCGATTTTTTACATTTGCACTCATGGGGAGGACAGAGAGCAGTATACCTAAAGTATATCTCCATACAGGAAATATACCTTTCATTGGCAATTCTCATGCTCTTATGTTTGTTAAACAGCCTGAAGGAACGTACTTATAATTTGGTGCCTATAGTTCATATCCCACAGAAGGGCAGGAGGTGTGGAGAACGTTCAGTAAAGCCAGAGGAGGGAAAAGGTTCCTGAAACCTAGTGAGTGTGAAGCTGCTAGTTGATGCTGGCCACAAGCCCAGAGCATAACAGCAGCCAAGAAGAAGATAGGATGTCTGTTTATCCCGTGTTTAGAACTGTTTGGAAGTCTACCGAGGAGAGAGGAAGGTTGATCTGGCCTCTAGTGTGAGAAGAGTTGCTGAAAACTGAGAAGACAAGGCGTCTACTTCTCTTGTGGGGTTTCAACCTCTTTAATATCCAGTGATAGAATCAACATGGGTATTTAATTTCAACTTCTGAGGGGCAAAAACTCTACTTGTTGCCCTGTAGGCATTTTAATTAGATGCCAGGTGGAGCAGGAGTTTTAACAGTATGCTCTGCCGAGTCTGCCCTGTATTGTATAGTTATTTTGGAGGAATAAGCAGTTGTTCTGTGTGTTCATATCAATTTATTTTTTTGGCTTCAGAGAGTGAAATCAGTAAGGGCTAGTAACTCCTCTGAATTTAAATCTTAATTTCTTTGTGTAATGAAAAGGAGGGCTTTGGCTTACCTCTCCTCCATTACTGAAGACTAAGAGGAATCCAAAGGAGTTTCTAGGATCTTTAAGGGTGTAAAAATAAGGAGAGATATTTGGCTGCCAAAGTGGGTATCCTGAAGGAAAACAGAAGGAAGTTCAGCGCTTCCTAATAAGAGGTTCTCCCAGTAGATAAACTAGATGACGTGTTCACCACATATCAACATGTAAGAGAGGTTGAGAAAGTGGAGTTGATGAAGGAGATGGCAACACCAGTAATTGGGAAGCAAAGCCAGTGCCAGGCAAACTTCTACGTCTATGACTTGATCGTGGTTGGATAGATTCAGCTTCAGAAGCAGGATAACAAGGCCAGCGCCGGACAGACTTCTACAGTCTGTGCCCTGATCGTGGCTAGATAGAAAAGTACATAAATGTTGCCATACTGTGACAGACTGAAGGTTCTTCAAGCCCAGTATCCCGTTTCCAACAGTGAGGTCACAAGTACCTGGCAAAATCCCAAAACATTACAATACATTTTATGTTGCTTATCCTAGAAATAAGCAGTGGGTTTTCCCAAGTCCATTTTAATAATGGTTTATGGACTTTCCTTTTAGGAAGCTATCCAAACATTTTTAAATCCCGCTAAGCGAACTGCTTTTACCACATTCTCTGGCAACGAAGTACAGAGTTTAATTGCACGTTCAGTGAACAAATATTTTTTCCAATTCATTTTAAATTTACTACTTTGTAGCTTCCTTGCATGCCCCCTAGTGCTAGTATTTTTGGAAAGAGTAAACAAGTGATTCACGTTTACCTGTTCCTCTCCACTCATTACTTTATATACCTCTATCATATCTCCCCTAAGTCGTCTTTTCTCCAAGCTTGAAGAGCCCTAGTCATTTCAGCCTTTCCTCATAGGGAAGTCATCCCATCCCCTTTATTATTTTTGTCACCCTTCTCTGTACCTTTTCTAATTCCACTATATCTTTTTTGAGATACGGTAACCAGAATTGCACACAGTATTCAAAGTGCGGTTGCACCATGGAGCGATACAAAGGCAATATAATATCCTTGTTTTTATTTTCCATTCTTTTCCTAATACCTAATATTCTGTTTGCTTTCTTAGCCGCCACTGCACACTGAGCAGAGGGTTTCAACGTATCATCAACGATGACACCTAAATCCCTTTCCTGGCCAGCAACTCCTAGTGTGGAACCTTTCATCACATAACTATATTTCGGGTTCCTCTTTCCCACATGCATCACTTTGCACTTGCTCAAATTAAACATTATCTGCCTTTTGGATGCCCAGTATCCCAGTCTCGTAAGGTCGTCTTGTAATTTTTCACAATCCTCTTGCTATTTAACAACTGTGAATAACTTTGTATTGTCGGCAAATTTAATTACCTCACTAGTTATTCCCAATCTGGATCATTTATAAATATATTAAATAGCAGCAGTCCCAACACAGACTCCTGGGGAACCCCACTATCTACCCTTCTCCACTGAGAATACTGACCATTTAACCCTACTCTCTGTTTTCTATACTTTAAACAGTTTTTAATCCACAATAGAACACTACCTCCTATCCCATGGCTTTCCAATTTCCTCTGGAGTCTTTCATGAGGTACTTTGTCAAATGTCTTTTGAAAATCCATACTTAATATCGACCGGCTCCCCTTTACCCACATGTTTGTTCACCCCTTCAAAGAAATGTAGTAGATTGGTGAGGCAAGCTTTCTCTTCACTAAATCCATGTTGGCTTTGTCTCATTAAGCTATGCTTTTGAATATGCTCTGTAATTTTGTTCTTTATAATAGTCTCTACCATTTTGCCCAGCACCAACGTCAGGCTCATCGTCTGTAATTTCCCAGATCACCTCTAGAACCCTTTTTAAAAATTGGCATTACATTGGCCACCCTCCAATCTTCTGGTACCATGCTTGATTTTAAAGATAAATTACATATTACTAACAATAGTTCTGCAAGTTCATTTTTCAATTTTATCAATACTCTGGGTTGTATACCATCCGGTCCAGGAGATTTGCTACTCTTCAGTTTGTCAAATTGCCCCATTACATCTTCCAGATTCAGCTTCAGAAGTTGGATAACAAGGCCAGTGCTGAGCAGACTTCTACTGTTTGTGCCCTGATCGTGGTTGGGCAGATTTAGAGGAGCTTTGATAACAATTTCAGAAGTTGGAGAACAAGGACAGTGCTGGGCAGACTTCTACAGTCTATGCCCTGAAAATGGGAAGGACAAATCAAGGTCAGGTACATATGAAGTATTACATCATACTTTATGCTATGAGTTTATCTTGTTGGGCAGATTGGATGGACCATACAAGTCTTTATCTGTCATCATCTACTATGTTACTATGAGGCAGATGCAGCAACCAAACGTAAAAAAATCAAAATCGTTAAAGTCCCTAACGATTTTTAAAAAACGAAGAATGCACCAAAAAAAAAAGTCACACATGCTCAGATCGGTATTCAAACGTACAATGTATCAAAGAATCACAATACACATCGGTAATCGGCCCCTAAATCATGCGCAGAGCAGCCAAGCGTTTTGCTGGCTGCTCTGCGCATGCTGCAAACGTAAAAACAAACAAAAAAAAAAGCCACAACACATACACGTGGCTACCCGGTCAGCAAAATCCAAAAACAAAGGATCGGGAGGGGGCAAGGGCGCTCATCAGGAGCGTCCTGTATGGACGGCCTTGCCCCCCCCCGCTGCTCCCCACTTTCCGCCCCTCCCCCCCCCCCCCGAAAAAGCAAAATGCTAGCTGGCTTCCCCGGTCCCCCTCCCTTCCTGTTCCTGTGTTCTGCAGAGCTAACTCCGCCTCCCGTCATTCTTCTGCCCCGTGCCCCGCCCCCGCTGCCCCCCCTGAGGTCGACTACGCCGCTCCCCCCCTCCACCGAGACCCCCCTCCCTATTAACGACCCGAGCAGCGCCTCTCACCTCTTTCTGAAGCGCTGCACGGGCAGGAAGATCTATTGTGTTGGTTGTAGAGTCTCCATGACGTCTCTTCTTCCCTGGCCTAGGCCCCGCCTCCTTCTGACGTAAGTAACCTACGTCAGAAGGAGGCGGGGCCTAGGCCAGGGAAGAAGAGACATCATGGAGACTCTACAACCAACACAATAGATCTTCCTGCCCGTGCAGCGCTTCAGAAAGAGGTGAGAGGCGCTGCTCGGGTCGTTAATAGGGAGGGGGGTCTCGGTGGAGGGGGGGAGCGGCGTAGTCAACCTCAGGGGGGGCAGCGGGGGCGGGGCACGGGGCAGAAGAATGACGGGAGGCGGAGTTAGCTCTGCAGAACACAGGAACAGGAAGGGAGGGGGACCGGGGCAGCTAGCATTTTGCTTTTTCGGGGGGGGGGGGGGCGGCGGAAAGTGGGGAGCAGCGGGGGGGGGGGCAAGGCCGTCCATACAGGACGCTCCTGATGAGCGCCCTTGCCCCCTCCCGATCCTTTTTTTATTTTTTTATTTGATGTGTTTTCTGACGTCCTTTGGGCCAATCACAGCGCTTTTAGCTCTGCTAATGCGCTGGGATTGGCTCAAAGTTTGTTTATTTTTTCACTTAATGATTTTTCCTGGCACAGAGCTGTCCTAACGAGAGGTTCAGACCTCTCGTTAGATTTCCTGCCTTTTTCCTGCGTAAAGGCAATCGGAAAAGGTTAGTGCATGTCGTTTCAATGGGGTTTTCACACTAATTGCTCATCTCCATTCCGTTTTCGTTAGCTGCTGGCTTCCTCGGTAAAAGCCCTTTGATGCATGCAACGGATCAAATTTTCCTCGTTGGAGGGTCATTAAAGGCTCATTTAGCTTTAGTGCATCTGCCTCTATGAGTCTTCACTGGATCACAGGTATATTAGGGAGAATCGTTTGAACACTAAGGATTCTCCTAGTTACCAACTGAAAGGGACCACCCGAGACAAACAGAAGGGATGCTAATCTTTACACCACTGTATTCACTCTTTCTACAACAGTAAATACACCATTTCAGCCTTCAGCTGTGATTGACTGCTTTAGTTTAAAGTAGCTAGCCCCCCCCCCCCCCCAATTCCCACCACCACTGGAGACTCACACATGGGGATTGAGTGTATTTGTGGAGAAAAATGAGAAACTTACCCAACTTTTGAGTGCCCACCCCTTCCTGAAGCCTAGGTTAGCCAAATTCAGGGTTTCATTTTCACTTTGTAACAAGGATTCACGGTAGACAACAGGATGAATCAGATACAAAAGTGGTGACATCATGTGACGGAGCTTCTACAGACTAGTTCTCTCAGGTTTATTTGCACATGTGCAGTCTTTCCCACACAGCTGTTACCTCATGAGTACCCTCAGACTGTTCCGGATGATTGTATCTGTGTCTGATTCATCCTGTTGTCTATGGCAGGAGTTCTTAACCCGGTTCTCGGTACACACCCAGCCAATCAGGTTTTCAGGATAGTCATAATGAATATACATGAGATAGATCTGCATACAATCGAGGCAGTGATTGCAAATTTATCTCATACATATCCACTGTGGATTTCTCAAAAACCAGACTGACTGGGTATGTCCCGAGAACTGGGTTGAAAATCCCTGGTCTATGGAAAATCCTTGTTTCAAGTAATCAACTTTGCTTTCTCCATCGATAAGCAGGATGAATCAACGACACAATTTGGGAATTCCATAGATACAGTATGGGCAATTAGGTCAAAAGAAATGGAACGAAATGGAAGAACGTTTGGTGCAGAAGGTAGACCAGGATATGCATGTATGCTAGGGATGTACATTTGTCAACAAAATTTCCTATGTCTTTTCATTTTATTTTTCAGGGTTTTTTTGTTGTGTTATCAATAGCAGGCCCTATGAACTAAGGGGCCCTTTTACTAAGCTGCGGTAAAAAGGACCCCGCGGTAGTGGTGGGGGTTGTTTTTGCCATGCGCTCAGGCACCTTTTACTGCAGCAGGTAAAAAGGCTGAAAAAGTCATGGTCATGCGGTAAGATTGCTCTTATCGTGTGACCATGTGGGGGAGGAGCCCTTACCGCCACTCATTAAGGTGGTGATAAGGGCTCCTGCGGTAACCTGGTGGTTATTCCCTGTGGAAATAATTTTCAAATATTTCCTCTAGCGCCAAAAATGCAGCACACTAGGGGTGGAACTACCTCCGGTGCCAGCTTTGGGCCGGAGGTAGTTCTGGATTGCCAAGCGGTAAGCCCATGTTGGGCTATTCTATAAACCAGGGGTTCTCAACCCAGTCCCTTGGGACACACCTAGCCAGTCAGGTTTTCAGGATACCCCCAATGAATATGCATGAGATCAATTTTCATTCAGTTGAGATAGGGCATGCAAACGGATCTCATGCATATCCATTGTGGGTGTCCTCAAAACCTGACTGGCTAGGTGTGTCCTGATGACTGGGTTGAGAATCCCTGCTATAAATGGTGCTCCGAGTTGGGCATCATTTATAGAATAGCACGTACTGCCAGAATCCGCACCCAACTTTTAGGCGTGAGGATTTATAGCACCTGAACCCTGGTGTAAATCCCCGTACATAAATTAGGCACAGATTCCCTGAATTCTATAATACTGCACGCATCAGTAGTGAACACCCCTGACCCACCCATGCTCCTCCCATGTCCACACACCCCTTTTCAGTTGCGTGCTAAAGAATTTATGCATGCGTATTTATAGAATAGTACTTAGCAAGATGCGTTTGTAAATACAAATTGTTGCCAATTAGCACTAATAATTGATAGCACCCAATTAGTGATGGTAACAGGCTCGTTACTTGATTAAATTGTGTACACAAATTGGATGCATGCTCAAATTTGCATGCACAATTTTAAGTAACGTTTATAGAAAATCCTTGTATATTTCAATTGCATGTTCTAGACTTTGGTTTTGTGTACTATTGAAGAATGATGCGTGTTACTGAAAAATAATGCACACTACTGATCACACAACAACCCAAAACAAAACAACTTTCTACAACAAAACAAATGAGAACCCCCCCCCCCCCCCCGAAATAATTCAACTGATTGGATGAAAAATTTACAGTGCGCACCTCTAATATACACTTCCCAGAGAGCATAATCAAGAAGGGGAGAATAGTCTGTAAGAAATTCATTTTGAAATTCCAGACCAGAAATCTTTTTCAGAGTTCTCAAAACTAATATCCAAATTTCATCCATGTGTAATGAGAATAATTTGGGAAGTAACGGTGTAGCTCCAGGCACCTGTAACATGTTGTGTGACTCCTTTATGGACATTTTCCAGCCACAAGTGAATTTTATGAACCCACTTACTATCCTGCTTATAATCGAAAGAGAAAAATGCCTATATTTCGACCCAAATCAGGAGATGGACGTCTTTCTCCCGTGAGCGCCCAAATCGGTATAATCGAAAGCCGATTTTGCGCGTTTCCAACTGCAATCCGTCGCGGAAATGGGTAAAGTTGACGGGGGCGTGTCGGAGGCGTGGTGAAGGCAGAACTGGGGCGTGGTTATCAGCCGAGGAGAGATGGGCATCTTTAGCTGATAAGCGGAAAAAAAAAAAGGCGTTTTTACCGCAATTTTGGGTCACTTTTTTTGGACCCTTTTTTTTCACGAACAGGTCCCAAAAAAGTGCCCCAACTGCCCAGATGACCACTGGAGGGAATTGGGGATGACCTCCCCGGACTCCCCCAGTGGTCACTAACTCCCTCCCATCAAAAAGAAAAACACTTTAAAAACTTTTTTTCCAGCCTCTATGCCAGCCTCAAATGCCGTACCCACCTCCATGACAGCAGAATGTGTTCTATCCTGTGACAGCCTTTCCCTGGTTCTGATGTGGCTCTCGGGTGAGTGTGACACCTTTTCTGTTATGTGGGTGTAGGGTATTGGGCTCCGTGATTCCACTAGCTTGTGGCAAATGCTCACGATGTTGGTAGTTGGTAGGCTCTACTCCCATGGTGCTTTTCCCCCTGCTTACTGGGTCAGAGTGTGCCATGTTTTGTTTTTGGTAGTCCATGAGGTGGTGGCCATTTTTGTAAGCCAGTTTTAGATCCCTTTCAAGTGTTAGCCACGTTACAGAACTTAGTTCTTACCTTGAATGTGGCTGAAAGAGGGCATTGTATAGCATTCTGCCAGCTCTGACCTACTGCTCATCTCAGTACCAGGGAGACTCGTTGCCAGTGGGGCACAACCTCTGATCTGCAGTTAACTGTGAGTAAGCATGCTTATTCCAATAAAGGACGTTTTCGGAGAAATTAGTCTTCAGGTGTCAACTGGTTTGCCAAGGTTATATAGCAGCAATAAGTCCTAGAGACCTGCGTGTATGCAGGTCCCTGGAGCACTTTTAGTGGGTACCGCAGTGCACGTCAGCCAGGTGGACCCAGGCCCATCCCCCCCTACTTGTAACACTTGTGCTGGTAAATGGGAGGTCTCCAAAACCCACTGTATCCACATGTAGGTGCCCCCTTCACCCCTAAGAGCTATGGTAGTGTTGTACATTTGTGGGTAGTGGGTTTTGGGGGAGGGAGGTTGGGTGGCTCAGCACCCGTGGTAAGGGAGCTATGCATGTAGGAGCTTTTTCTGATGTCCACCGCACTGACCTCTAGGGTGCCCAGTTGGTGTCCTGGCATATCAGGGGGGGCAGTGTACTACGAATCCTGGCCCCTCCCATGACCAAATGGCTCGGATTAGGATGTTTTTGAGCTGGGCATTTTTAGTTTCCATTGTCGCTAAAAAAAAACAAACGCCCAGCTGAAAAACGTCCATTTTTTCGAAAATACGGTCTGTCCTGCCTCTTCACGTACCTGTTTTCGGACATAGACGCCCATGGAGAAAGGCGTTCGCGTTCGATTATGCCCCTCTATATCTACCAAGGTGAACAGCTTGTCGACCTAATTTAATTGAATTTTGAGCAGATGTTTAAAAAAATAGCTTTTTATTCTTTTTTTATGGGAGGGGCACTAGGGAGACTCAGAAAAATGAACAAGAAACTGAAGAAAATGTTCCTTGTAGCAGTTAGAGAGGCAGGTAAAACACTGCAAGAACAGAACTCTCTCGGTGTGACTGCTCAGACAAAAACAGACAGAAGTAACTCATGAGATAGTGGCTAAGCAGGAATTTCTGCCCATGCTCATAACCCTACAAAGGTTTTCTGAATTCTAAGGGGCCCTTTTACAAAGGCAAGTAAGGGCCTAGGCGCATGCAGCGTGTGTCAAATCAACATTACTGCCCGGCTAATGCGTGCAACTGGCGGTAATTCTGAGTATGGCGTGTGCCAAAAACACGTGGTAGAAAATAATTATTTTCTACCATGGGGGCGTTCCCGGCGGTAGTTGACACACGCTGCTAAGTCAATGGGTGGCATTAAGGGCCTCTGGAAAAACCTTTTTTCCAGAGGAGCTGGAGACATGGTCCAGCGCGCATCCAATACATGCACCCACACTACAGCAGCCCACTTTTTGGCGTGCCTTTGTAAAAGGGCCCCTGAGATAGCTCATCTGTATTGGCAATGCCAGATGACACCTCCTACTTGTTTAACGGATTTATCCTGTTTGCCGTGAAGGGGTCTTCAGGGAAACAGAATAGTGAGAAAATGTACCAAAAGAGACTGTGGTCAAAGAACCTTGTGCTCTGAAATTTTTAAAAATGTAATCCAACATGAGGTAATACCCAGTGCATTTTTTTCTAGCGAAAAGGTGCCGGTACTCCAATCCCAGGCCACCCTTCAGGGGTGGGGTGATCATTGAGGGACACACCCAACAATAGCCAGCTCTCCTGCAACCAGTCACAGAACCTATGACAAGGCAGAATTGGTGTGTAGGGCTTCAGCTCTTTCATTAAAACTTGGGGACTATGGGTCAATTTTAGCAGACAATGGGAAAAGGTGCCGGTACTCAGTACCCCCAAGTACCCCCTCAAAAATAGCCCTGGTAATACCAATCATAACTCATTCAACCACAGGTTAAAGTGGCACAAAGGATCAGACTTGACATGGCCATGTTTCGGTGGTGATGCCTATATCAGGAGTCATGCAATCTACAGAGGGTTTTTAAAAAAATATACATATAGTTGTTTTGGACTTTCTATCTGGCCCAAAACACAAACCCAAATGAATTTAACCTGTAATTGAGTGAGTTTTGATTGCTATTGCTTCCTATTGGATTAGATTTTAAAAAAATTGATTCGAAGGTTCCTTATCCTATTTTGCCAACAGAGAAGCAGTAGTTAACATGTAATACTGCAATCAAAACAGGCCCTCTCTGCTTATGATGAGAACAACAGTGGTGACTTTGCTTTGCCGAACCCATTAGCAGTCTTACTCAGAATGTAACCCGTTAGCCAGCATCCTTTGCTGACCACTCCTTGTATGAAGCGAAAAATCACCATCCAGGTGTAGTTAGGAGCAAAGGCTGTAAGAATTCCAGAAACGGCATTGATGAAGATCGTAATCAGAAGGCATGGTTTCCGGCCAAACCTGCAAATAAACAGGCACATTGGAATCCAGTTTAGAACATTCTCCTGAAAGGGTCATCTCTGCTCAGCTAATTTGAGCTCTAAATCATTAGAACTTTTTTAAGCATTTCCTCCTTTTATTTATTTATTTTTTAACATTTGTATCCCAGATTTTCCCACCTATTTGCAGGCTCAATGTGGCTTACATAGATCCGTAAATGGTGAATACCAGTTCCAGAGAAGAGAAATACATAGTTAAGGTAGAGGATACAGAGTGAATTTGGTTACAGGAAGGAAAGTTTAACTTATAATAAGAATTGAAAGGTATTAGGTTAATTTCATTCATAAAAGATTAACTTGAACAATTAAGAACAGTGTGTATTGTGGGCATATTTAAAACGGTTTTCAACAGAAAAATCCAAATTGATTATGGTGTAAAGACAGTATTCAGAGAAAAGGAAGGACAGGAATAAAAGAGAGAAAGATATACAATTACATTTTTTTAATAATGTTTCTTCAATGAAACATAAAATACAGTGTACAATACAAAGCCTATCAACAATAATAATCTAAAGTTAAAATTACATTTCTTAGGGACAGATTTTAAGTTTTGTTCAAGAGTAAGGCAAAAAAAAAGTGCAAGAAAAACATTTAAAAAATCTTCTGTTCAGCTTTCATTCCAAAGTTTATCTTTTAGTGGCTTGTAATATCATCCATGAAGGAAATTTTATAAAGCATTTTCTGCATGTAAATCATTTTACACATAGAAAGATGCTCTCACAAAATGGCACAAAGTTATATATACATGAAAGGTAGGTGCATCAAAAGAAAGTGCCTACTTTTATGGAAATGTTATAGACTATAAAAGCGATGGAGAGACCCCTCCTCAGGTTGAAGACCTCCACTGATGAGTGTGATGCAGATATCCCAAACTTCTCTCAAGTTTCGCTGAAAAGGAGCTATCCCAGCTGATGGACATTGAGATGATGCTGATAAGTTTGGTGATGTATTTCTAATGTTCTTCGAATAAATGTCTATATTTCTATAGACCCCCAGAGCCGGGGTTGGGAGGCAGGGCTGGGGAGGTGAGGATAGTCCTGGGCAGACTTATACGGTCTGTGCCTGTGCCAGAGCCGGTGGGTGGGAGGTGGGGCTGGTGGTTGGGAGGCGGGGATAGTGCGAGACAGACTTATACGGTCTGTGCCCTGAAGAGCATAGGTACAAATCAAAGTAGGGTATACACAAAAAGCAGCAAATATGAGTTATCTTGTTGGGCAGACTGGATGGACCGTGCAGGTCTTTTTCTGCCATCATCTACTATGTTACTATGTTTGTGTAAGTGTGCTTTCTTGCTTTTTCTCATTGGGACCTAAATGGTTCTAGTACGGACCTAGCTAGGTCTAGGATATAGTTTGGGTAGATTGCAATGCACACATGTCATTTATAAAATATATACATCCATACATAGAATGCATGGAGCGGGAGTAAATTTGTACATGAGGGTTTGCGCTCGACTGGGGCTAATCTCAGGAGCTTGTGTTATAAAGGCATATAGGCACCAGTGTTGCCTGTTCAAAATAGGCTTAATAAAAATGCCTTTTCCTAACATTCATACAGGTGCCCTGTTATAAAATTAGCTCCCATATGACCAGCATAAAAAGTTTGATAGCATATGAATTTTTGAGGCTACACCGGTTTGTTCTTCAGACATTAGCCTTAAATATTTTTTTTCCAAATTGAGCCAATAAAAGGTATCACAGTGTTCTAAGTGCCTAATTTTCTGTACATTCACCACATCTATTAACTAGAACCTTCAAATTCTAAAATAGTAGAAGTCAACCACTGAGTTGGAAGAACATGGAATAGTGCAAACAAGAACAGATATCAAGGGATTAGTGTAGCCAGCAGGACACTTCCAATAAATGCGAGAGAGTCGTTGAATATCAAACACAAGGTTTATTCATAAGAAGACTGAACACGGCACTGTGTTTCAATGAAATTGTCTGCCTCAGGAGTCTGAAAACAAGTAAATAAATAAACAAATATATAAGAACAGAAAAATAAAAATTCCAATGTAAACTTTTTTCAAAAAAATTATAAAATTGCACTAAAAACAATTAAAAACAAAATAAATGAACATATACATATACTTTTCAATAAAGTGGCTAAAACAATACTTGAAACATATCTTAAACCAGGAGAGGATTACACAATGCTTAAGAACATATATGCACACATATTACATAAAGCAATGCTCAAAATGTTTTAATTTAAAAATACAAAGATGACCAGGAAAAAAAGCTATTATAAGATACAGGGGTCCTTTTACTAAGGTGCACTGAAAAAGTGTATGGTAAAGCGTCACAAACTGTGCTAAAATGAATATATACATAAATGAAAGAGAAAGAAAGGGTGCAATCTGTCGCTGCACAGATTGAAAAGTTTGTTTACCAGTGTCCACAATACAATTTTTATTTTTCTGTTTTTATATATTTGTTTATTTATTTACTTGTTTTCAGACTCCTGAGGCAAGGTGCCGTGTCGACTCTTATGAATAAACCTTGTGTTTGATATTGATCATCTCCCTCACATTTTGTTTTTGAAGCATCTTGCTGCCTACACTACTCCCTTGATACCGAATTCTAAAATAGCATAGTTTTTGCCCAAAGACTGCATTTCCTGGAACTATTGGAAGGAAGAAGACAAATCTACAGAAAAAATGTGTTTAAACCAGTACTTGCACAAAAAGTGCCTTAGGATTTTGGCCCAATTAATTTTGGCACTGTTGGACAAAACTTCCACAATTCTTTCTGCAGACGTCTTCCCCCTACACACTTTCAATGTTATCTTTTTCCTTTCCTGAAGCTGTGATAGTTCAAAATTCAAGAGAGTGATCTGCAAGTTATTTACACTTTCATAATCCTACTAGTAAAAAAGCCCCGTTTCTGATGCAAATGAAACGGGGGCTAGCAATGTTTTCTTCTGTGTGCATGTGGGAGTGTGTGTGTCCCTGCCCTCTGGCCTCTCTCCCCTCCCCCCTCTGAGTCCTTCACTGTTACAGAGCCAGCGATTTGATTTCCTGCTCTGCTGTTTTCCTTCACTGACTGTGTTACAGAGAGGGCGGGGCAGACACTCATAGGGAAACCGGATATCTCGCCCCCTTCACACTTCCGGCTGGAGGCTTCATAGAACGTTGGTGTTGCCTTTTATATAGAGAGATGATTTCCATGAATTACCCCCCTGTTTATTAAGCTGTGCTAGTGGCCGCTGTGCACTCATGTCAACACAGCCCATTCACTTTGAATGGGCTGTGTCGGCATTGCAGAACAACAGTAAACAGGGGGGTTATTCTGTACTTTCTCTAGGATAAATCCATCAGTTAACTCATGGCAAGAGCCCTAAGCATTTAAGAAGCTATGTCTGGGCAGAACATAATTGACCTGAAAATAATTCACAACCTAATTAACTTCCGCAAAGCTCTGAAGACACATCTCTTTAACATGACATACCATAATGACTCATAATTAGAACCATAATTATCCATCATCTACTTAACAATCGGATTATTTTCTCCCTATATCGTACTGCCTAATTTATTATGTAATCCATGTTCAAGATATGATACCAATTGCATGTTTCCCCCCTTTTTTTACCTGATTGTTCATTACATCATCCATGTTTCTATATATATTACCAATTGTATCTGTACTCTGAAATGGCATAAGTCATGACGGAAAATTGTAAGCCACATTGAGCCTGCAAATAGGTGGGAAAATGTGGGATACAGATGCAACAAATAAATAAATAAAAGTCCCCAATCTGCTTAGTGATTTTCACCATGAGTTAAAGAATGGCTAGTACTAGAGCAGAGGTGGGCAAACTTTATACACAGAGAGTCATTCAGCAGAAAGAGAGAGAGAGAACAGTCTGAAAAATATCTATCATCTCAGATTTTAATGTTATATTCTAATATAATCATCTCTCACTAAAGCCTGAATTTTGCTTTGAGACACGACTTCTCGTTTTCCTCTCCCCACATGAGCCAAGTCAAGGACAAGGTAAGTGAGGAGTAACACACAAGCAGGGCAAACAATCTGAACCAAAAACAGCATAGTAGGAAATAAACCAGTAGCTGTACAGGACTAACCAGTGCTTTTACAGCTGGGTCCATGTGATCTGACAAAAAAAAAAAAAAATGCAGTGGGGGTAGGTTGTAACCAGGGCCGAGATAAGGAAAACGTGAATTTACATGATATATATTTTAATTAGGGTGAATGATCTTGTGTGTAACCTTTCCTATTACAAAATGAAATTATTTTCTGAAGATTTTATTGTGTTTACATATATTTATTTATTGCATTTGTACCCCACATTTTCTCACCTTTTTGCAGGCTCTAGATAGATAGATACAGTAGATAGATAGATAGATAGATTGTAAACCGTTCTGACATTTTACTTAAGAAGGGTGGTATATCAAGTCTTTTTAAAGTATTAAACTATTTTCAAAGCACATGGATGTCTCAAAAAAAATGTAAAAAACAAATGTCCAGCTGCCAAAAACATCCAAATTGCAATTTTTTAAATGGCAGAATTTGGATGGCCTATACTGCAGTTCATCTAAACAGAAAAGGGGAATGTTGTGTGCGTGTATAGGATGGGACTAGGGAGAGCCCAAAATTAGGACGTCCAACAGCAATAATTGAATGGGAAGAAACATTCAAGTCTAGAAAGAAGGTCATTTTTATTTAGACCTGTTTCAGTCATATCCATTGTACAAAAAAAGTGCTCTGATTGAGCAGCTGACCACTGGAGGGGTTAAAAAGCATGACTGCTCATGAATCCCACTGTGGTTGCTGTCCCCCTACTTCTCCCCTAAAAATGAAACCACAAAGGAATACCAGGCTCTATGACAGCATCAGGTATTATAGACATTCTGAGCAAAGCAGAAAACAGGTCTGAGGAATAGCCCAGTAGTTAACGTAAGGGACCCAGGTTCAATTCCTACTTCAGCTCTCTACATTTGTATTTCCTTTAAACTGTGAAACAGACATATACCTACTCAGTGACGATCCTAGGTCGGCTGCCACCCGGGGTGGATTGCCGATGCGTACCCCCCCCCCCCTCCCCGGATGCATTCTTGGCAGCTAGGAGCAGCCGGGCGGCTCTCGGCTCCGCTGGCTCCCTGCTCCCTCTGCCCCAGAACAGGAAGTAACCTGTTCCGGGGCAGAGGGAGCAGGGAACCAGCAGAGCCAACACCACCCCCCCCAGCGGCATGCACCCAGGGCAGACCGCCCCCACTGCCCCACCCTTGGTACGCCGCTGTACCTAAATATTTACAACACCTGCAAGCCTTAAGTCTACTGAGGTGCTGTACAGTCAGGTACAATAGGCATTTCCCTGTTCCTGGAGGGCTCATCATTTAAAATACGAGTAGTAAGGGGATATGAACCTGGGTGCCCTGGTTTACAGTCCACTGCACTGACCACTAGGTTGCCCTTCTGCTCTATAAGGACGTGCGTGGCCTTAAAAAAAAAAAAAATCCTTGCTCCTCGATTTTTGCAGTTCATAACACAAAATTTGTTTATTGGCTTTTTACTGTAATATATGTAACTAACTAAAGTACAGTGATCAACTTGGAACCAACATAGCATGGTTACAAACTATACAAGTATCCCCAATTCCCATCACATCCCCGACGTGTGATGGAGTCTAGCATTTGGTGTTCATAATTTAGACATTTCAGTTTGTAAAATGGTGGTTCATTTTGGGCATTCCTCGTACTTTTGAACAGGAAACCCCAATGTATTTCCTGTTTGAAAATGTCAGTGAGATAGACTTTTTTTGTTTTTGTTTTAATGTAATGAGCAGGACGCTCCAATTCTGACATGGGCATCCTTTCGAAAATACCCCTCTATGGATTTCTATATCCAAATCTGAACTATTAACATATATAGTTCTGTGTTTGTTTACTGCTAGAGAATTTCCTGCAATTGTTGATCCTCTTTGAATCTTTCTGTGATTTCACATTTATTTGATATACCACAAATAAGAATCAGCACAATCTGGAGAGAACACAACAATCTATACTTCTCTGATAGGTAAGAAGCTGTGTCATGCCTAGGACAGAACAAAAATGTGAAGCAGAAAAGATACGGTCAGCTCTTTATAAAGAGGGATCTCCTTTGCTGGTGGGTGAGAGGACAACCATGGTCTGGGCTGTTTGTCAGTGGAACATCCAAGCAAGGAAGTGTTTTGGGTAGGGTTACCATATTTGCAGAGACAAAAAAAGAGGACACAAAGAATAAAATGCTGCCTTGTCCCAGCCGCACAGTCACCTTGATCCCCCAAGGAAGCCAGATTCTATAAGCAGTGAAAATACTGGCAAAAGTAACAGAAATGCATTTTCTTCCATAGTCTAAATACAAAACTAGAAAAGATGTACATTTCCAAAAAAGCAAACATCCATGAGCAGCATATCCCCCTCTCCTCTTCATCCCCTTCTATCCATGTTGCTTTATTTCCCCCTTTTCCCTTCCCTCCTTCTCCATATGCAACATCTCCCCCTCTCCTCTCTTGTCCCTCCCATCCATGAGCACCTGCCCCCTTCTTTCCCTCCTATCTACAATCAGCAAGCCCCTTCTCTCCCTCCCCTCCTGTCCCTGCCTGGGTCTGCCTTGCAGCCCTGGTGGTATAGTGGCCTCTTTGGGGCAGGAAAGAACCTCACTCTTTCCTGCCCTTTACCGCTGACCTCTCTGCTGCCGCTGTTTCTTGAAAATGGCTATCGAAACTTCAAGCGATGGCCTCGCAAGACTTCTGCAAAGTCTCACAAGGCCTCCGCTTGAAGTCTCGGCAGCCATTTTCAAGAAACGGCGGTAGCAGGAAGATCAGTGTCAGTGGGCAGGTAAGAGTGGAATTCTTTCCTGCCCCGAAGAGCCCACTAGGCTACCAGGGTGCGCTACAGTAGGCTGGGGGGGGGGGCAGGGGGAGAAGGCAAGCCTGTCCATCCGCCAACCAACCCACCAGCCAGACAACCCACCAACCCAGAAATCCAGACAAATGGGCTGGCTGGAAAAAAATACATCAGGACCCCCAACGGTCCCCTGAAAAGGAAGACATGTCCAGGGAAATCTGGATGTAAGGTAACCTTAGTTTTGGGCCCCAATTGAAATCTTTCACCGAGTATTTCATTCAAGCAATACAACATATATTTACCCTTACCTTTTTATATTTGCAACATTTTCTTATCTATACCTGATTTTTGGGGGGATCTGAATGCACTCTGTGTTTCAGTATAGCTGTATTAAGTTCAGAATTTAAAATTGCAATTAATCAGCCAATCTTTAGTGACAGTCAGGGCTTAACTTCTGGAGGAAGGGCCTGGCCCTCCAATGCATTTCTACCAGTGTTGCCAGGTGGGCGGTTTTACCGGCCAATTGGGTGGTTTTCCGCGACCCGCCGCAGGAAATTTTTGCCTGCGGCGGGTTGCGTTTTTTTGGGCTCCTTTTGGGTCTTTTGGGTGGTTTTAAAAGCGTTTTTTTTGGCCGCGGGGGGGCGGGGTTAGTGACGTTTTGGGCGGGGCTAGTGACATTTTGGGCGGGGCCGATGATGGGGAGGCGGGGCCGATGACGGCGGGGGCGGGGTTGATGACAGCGGGGGTGATGACGCGGGGGTGGGGGTGTCAGGGGCGGGGTTTGGGCTGGATTTGGGCTCGATTGGGTGGGAAAAAATTTTTCCACCTGGCAACCCTGATTTCTACCACTTTTTTCAGACTTCAAAGCAGCAGGTTAATCTGCAGTGAAGAGAAGGGGAGGGGATGAGACTGGAGCAGAGCAGATAACAGTCCTCCTTAATCCAGCCCCTCTTCCCCTGTTGCTCCTGTGCTCCTGGCCCATCCACCCCTCCCCAGATTCCACAACAGCTGTACCCAAGAAAAAATTGATCTAGGCCCGGCAGGGTTACAATATGGCTCCAGAAAAGGACAGATTGAGCTGGTCTGGGTTTTACTTTCATTGCCCTCAATGGAAATAAAACCCGGACTGGCTCAATTTATCCTCCTTTATCTGGAACCATATGGCAACCCTTGGAACCTGTGGCAGTTGCAATAAGACAGAAAGTAAACATGGGGCCTTCTGCCTATTTGCACGCTAACAGCTCCACAGCATTCCGCCCCCTCTGTCACAGACTTCCTATTTCTGTAGGGACAGGACGCTATGGAACCCTCATTGTTCACAAAGGTAGAAGGCCCTCTTCTAATATCGACCTCTTAAGAGTTTACATTTGTGTCCAACTACATGCTACAGAAATATGGTTTACTTATATGAAATAGGTATAGTTTTGTAATCAGCCCATAATCCTCAGAAGAGACAAAAGTTAACACAAAAAAGTGTCACTCCCCCTAAAAGTGCTTTACATAAGTTTTCTTCATGTGATTAGGTACAAGCTGAGCTAGTCCTGGTTCTATCCCATAGTATGAGAGAACATGGTGTTCTAATTTCCTTTAAAAAAGAAAGCTGCATTATAACTCCTGAGTTAGAGAGACTTCTGGTAACATCATCTGAGCGATAGTGACTTAAACCTGGGGCTCCAACCGGATCCTCCAGGGTTTTGTGAGTAATTAGCGCACCTCTGACGCCCGCAGCATCGAATGTGAACCTGGGCTTCCTAATCGTTTCCTATCATTGCTTGCCTCAAAAGCTCCCATGTCGTGGCATTGCCCCAGAGAAATAAAGCAATACTTTATGGCATAGCCGTGTGATGAAAATGGCAGTACCGTCGCAGGGCCTAACCTGATCACATCATTGATGGATGCGGGTGATTTACCCTCCTCACAGATGGAGATCCCGGTGTCGGATTCTGGGGATATAGAGGACCCACTCACCAAGAAGGATTTAAAACAGATGTTGTGTGAGTTAAAAGAAGCCCAGCAGGCAGATACAGCAGAGTGCACTGCTAAACTGAAAGCGCTGAGGAGGACCTGCAGGGTCTGGGTATGTGCATGGAGGAAGCACAGCAGACCTTCAAGATTCAGGCAGCCCCACCTTGCTGTGTTCTCCACCCAGCTTGATACAAAAGATGCTCTTTTTCTAACTCAGCAGGACAAGCTCAGCCCAACCCTGTCCTCTCTTCTTCTTGAGGTTTATAATGTGGCTTTGCGGGATGGGGCTTAGAAAATAGAGAAAATAGAGCTTGGGGCTCCAATTTGAACTTCCGCAGCATCTCTGAGCCCTCTGGGGAGGAGAATTGCCTGGAACTGGCACAAGCTATTAGTTTTCAAATTTTGATGACCACCTCAAATTTTACCTCTCTAGCTATTGTGGGAATCAAGGACCTTATGGTGGAGAGAGCTCACAGAGCATTAGACTCCCCCCCCCCCCCCAAAAAAAAAAACAAACCACGAGATATTGTGACCTGTTTCCAATCTTTTGCAGTCAAAGATAGCATATTTCAAGTTGCACAAAAAAAAGGCCCAATATCTTTTCATGGGGTGGAGGTCACCCTTTTCCAGGACTTGTCAGCGCTGACACTGCAGAAACACTGTGAATTTCAGCCTATTACCCAGCTCTTGCAGTAAGAGCACATTCGATATAACCGGCTCTTCCTGTTTGGCCCGTCATTCCTGCTCACTGGAAACCTCCATCGTGTTAGGACTATGGGAGAATCCCAGGATTGCCTGCAATGTGCAGGCCTCTGAAACCTTTCTGAATCCTCTCCATCTGCGTCCATGTCTACGACAGCACCGACGAGATGGAATGGAACAAAGTTGCAACATGCACAATGCACTCCCGCTGCCAGTAGACACCAGGAGTCTGACCCATGGATGCTGTGTTATGACTTTGCTGACCTCATGTCACGGTTGTGCCCATGTTCCGTGCTCTCCCTCTCACCACCTGGTGGCCAGACCTGGTGGCTGCAATGGACTGTCTGGTTATTATCACCCGTTCCAGATTTCAGCCCAGTCCGGTCCGGATCTTCCGGGCTGCCAGACTTGCTTGCTTGGATTGAACCTACACAGCACCCATAGTTGCCTGGTGATTGCTGCAGCTGAGCCTCAGCTGCTGCTGGGCTTATTAGTCAGTTGGAAATTCTCTGCCTTTGCATCACCTATGGCCCTGAGGTTTGTTGGGGTGCTGTTTGCACTTCTGCTCAGTCTAGTTCCTTGCCTTGATTCTTGTCTGTTTTAGTTAGTCAGTGGGTAGTTAGATTAGGTTGTTGTTTGTTTGCTAGTCCTGTCTCTGGGTTATAGTTTTGTGTTTAGTCTTTGTCTGTTTGTGGCTTTGTGGCTGTTCTGCAGCTTTCAGTTCTGTGTCTTGTTATCAGTGTTTTGTTCCCTGTTTTAGTGACTGCTTGCAGCTTTCAGTCCTGCCCTTTAGCTTTCCCTTCCTTGCCCTGCTGCCCCTGTATATTCTTTTCCCCTCTGACCCTCAGTCCTGGTTCAGCCTAGTGGGTATCCAGTCCTGCCTTGCCCAGTAAGTCCTGCCGGCCACCTGCAGCCAGGGGCTCAACTCCTGGTGAAACGTGGCCAAGCACAGGTGAAGTTTAAGTGTGCCTGCTCTGCTTATTTCTTGCTTGTTTGCCTCTGCTGCAACTCCAGTCCGGGGTTCCAGTCCTGTTCTGCCTAGTCTCCGGTGTGGGGTGGTTTTGCCTGCCACTGCCACTCCTCGGCAGTGGCCCAAGGGCTCACTAACCTAGTTCCAGCTTTGAAAACCTAACACCTCATTATATTTTGCCTCCTGGCTTACTTGGGTTTCAGGGAGCTGCCTGAGTCTTGGTTTTCTCCATGCTCTGGGGAACCCATCATCTTCAAATCCTTATTATCTATGTTTGTACAGCGCTGCGTACGCTTTGTAGCGCTATAGAAATGCTAAATAGTAGTAGTAGTAGTAGTTTTGATGGGGTGAGGGAGTTGGGAGTTGGGATATGTTGGGGGTTTTGGTTGCACTGTTGATGTATGCCTGATGATGCTGAACAAGTTGCTAGTTTTGAATGCCAGATTATGTACTCCAGGGTGGTCTAAGGCACCCAGGTACCTCGGTGGTGATGCCTCTTAATGTTTTATCCTGGAAGATCTATGGGGTGAACTCCCCCATTAAGCGGAAGAAGATCTTGGAGGCCTTGCAATGCCAGGGGACCGGGGTTACTCTTTTGCAAGAGATTCATTTGACAGCAGCTGTGGAGCATCAAAAGCTCTAGAGGGAGTGGGTGGGACACTGCTTTTATTCCACCACCCCCATTTCCTGTTGGTCTGGAGTGACCATTCTAATTAATAAGGCAATCACTTTTGAAAAGTATCAGTGTCATTGTGATGAACAGAGGTGATGGGTGGTCTTGTATTGCTCGTTGAAGCCCCATATATACTGTTCTCTTTGCAAACATCTAATCTCTATGACTGCTCCTTTTTCCCAGCCTTTTTGAAGTTGTTACTGGCCCTCCCGCGTTGTGTGGTGGCGAATCCTACTTTAGATAGGGCCATGATGGCTAGAGGTCGAGATACGCCAACTGTTGGGGGAAGGTAGACTTGCTATGTTCAAGCCTGGATCTGCTTGATGTTTGGCAGACCCGCCACCCCAGAGAACGCTCTTATACTCACTATAACCTTCTATCTACATTCCTGGAGGTGGACGTGGTAGATATCACACAGGTTGGCATTTCCAATCATGCTGTGGTGCATCTGGCCCTTCACATCCCGAGAAAGGAGTCCCGGCAGGTGTGGCAGATGCCCCATTATTTGCAGGGTGATCCAGACTTTGCACACTTTCTATCTCAAAAATGGGTGGTGTTTCTTGACCACAATGCAGCCCATAGGTCTACCCCAGGGTTCTTATGGAAGACAGAAAAAGCTGTTGTGCAAAGGGAAATTATCTTGTATCTTGCCTCCTGCAGGAAACGATTGAATAAACAAATATTACTACTTCAGGCCCAACTGCACAGAGCCCGCAATCTCAGTCTAGATACCAAACAAGTATTTAGCCAGCTTCAGATTGCGCTGAATATCTTGATTCATCAGTTTACACTGACTAGCCTCCGTTTTAGTCACCATCTATTTTTTCGCTACGGGAACTGCATAGGCACGTGTTTGGCCCATTTAGTCTGCACATCCATGGGTCTGCATTTTGTTCCAGTCATAAATGACCCTACAGGGTCCAGGCTCATGGATAACTGTGCGATGAATCATCTTTAAAAAAAAATTTATAACACTTTATCCAAAAAGTGAAAATCAACAGTCATCGAATCCATTGAATTTGTGTATAATTTGCCCTTTTCCCAAATAAATTTGGAGGATCTTGAGATTTTGAATGAACCTTTACACTTGGGGGAGGTGCAACATGTGATAAAAACCACCCTGTTGTGGAAGACTCCAGGGCCGGGTGGTTTGTCCCTAGAATTCTTTAAATTGCTCAGCCCAACCCTCCCCCCTTCTTCTTGAGGTTTATAATGTGGCTTTGTGCGATGGGCCCTTTCCCAAGACCATGCGGGGGTGGGGGGACACAGTCATCCCGGGGTGGGATCTGCATCTCACTAGTTCCTACATACTCATTTCTTTATTAAATGTTGACATTAAACTTTATGCTAAAATTTAGGCCACCTGGTTGCTCTATCTTATCCCTAACTTACTGGCCACCTGTCAAATAGGTTTTGTTAAGGGCCGGAATGCGGTGATGAACACTCGTATACTAATTATGGCCATGGAATATGTTCAGGAGCATCATTTGGATGCACTTCCAATTAATTTTGATATCAACAAAGCCTTTGATCATGCTTCCTGGCCTTATTTGTGGGAGGTTTTAACACACTTTGGCTTTTGTGGCCCAATTTTAAATGATATGCCTCTTATATGGTGATCCTTGGGCACAGGTCCTGATCAATGGGGTACTCCCCCCCCCCCTTTCCGATCCAGCATGGAACCCAACAGGGTAGCCCCCTTTTCACCCACTTTGTTTATTTTGTGTATTGAACCCTTAGCCCTGAAATTGCCGGGAGATTATACTATTCAGGGAATACCAGTGGGGACCATGGACTTTAAAATTGGCGCTCTTTGCTGATGATCTATTGGTAGCTCTTACTGAGCAACAAGCATCACTTCATTGCTGGATTTTGGTCAAATTTTGGGATTGTGGATTAATACGGATAAGTTGGAGGTCCTGGGTTGGGGGGGGGGGGGGATTTAGATGCCCGGTGGACTGGACATTTCCCATTGTGCTGTGCTTATACTGCCTTGAAATATTTGGGCCTTCTGATTCCCAGTGATTTAGCACACCTGCATGATAGTAATTTTGCTCCTTTATTGTGTGCTACTAGGATGCTTTATCAGTGCTGGTTCCCCTTGCCGCTGTCCATCTGGGGTTACATTCATCTTGTTAAACTGATCGTCCTTCCCAAATGGATGTATGTTTTACACAATCTACCTTTGATGATACGGCCCAGGGAACTCAGGCGGTGGAACCGGATGCTCCGGCGTTTTTTGTGGCACCCTAAGTGCTCGTGTGTATCCCTTAATCAGCTGCAACTCTTTAGAAGGGAGGGTGGTATGTGATTACTGGATTTAAAAGCTTACACTATTGCTTGTCATTTGAGATTTGTCCGGGATTGGATCTATTCTACTTCAGCATTTTGTGATGTGACTTTTGAACCTGCTCTCTGTCCAGAGGTATTCCTCGTCTCTCTTGTACATGCGCAGGCTCTTCAGTTGTCCTGGAGGATGAAGCGCTACCCCTTGGCGAGCCCCCTAAATCGGGTCTGGCACACTTATCACCGGCACTTGCAGCTGCCGGCAAGTTGTTCTAAATGTTTGCCTTTGGTGGCCAATGTGGCATTCCTTCCAGGACAACAGAACCCTCGTTTCCGGGCGTGGGGTACCAGGGGCCTGACCATGATACACATCTTGGAGGAGGATGAACCACTGATGTTGCCGTATGACTCTGTGTGTAACAGCCTTCTGACTGGTTTGCCTACCTACAAGTGCATCAATATCAGGCTTATTTTCAAAAGAGAAGGGCGCTCATCTTTCGACACAAATCGGGAGATGGGCGTCCTTCTGTCAGGGTCGTCCAAATCGGCATAATCGAAAGCCAATTTTGGGCATCCTCAACTGCTTTCTGTCGCAGGGATGACCAAAGTTCATAGGGGCGTGTCAGAAGCGTAGCGAAGACGGGACTGGGGTGTGCCAAAACCATGGGCGACCTCAACCGATAATGGAAAAAAGAAGGGCGCCCTGACGAGCACTTGGAGGAGTGGCCTAGTGGTTAGGGTAGTGGACTCTGGTCCTGGGGAACTGAGTTCGATTCCCACTTCAGGCACGGGCAGCTCCTTGTGACTCTGGGCAAGTCACTTAACCCTCCATTGCCCCAGGTACAAATAAGTACCTGTATATGTAAGCCGCATTGAGCCTGCCATGAGTGGGAAAGCGCGGGGTACAAATTTAACAAAAAAAAAAAAAAAATTATTTGGTCCATTTTTTGTTCACGACCAAGCCTCAAAAAGGTGCCTGAACTGACCAGATGACCATCGGAGGGAATCGGGAATGACCTCCCCTTACTCCACCAGTGGTCACTAACCCCTCCCACCCTAAATAAAAAACTTTTAAAATATTTTTTTGCCAGCCTCTATGCCAGCCTCAAATGTCATATCCAGCTCCATGACAGCAGTATGCAGGTCCCTGGAGCAGTTTTAGTGGGTGCAGTGCACTTCAGGCAGGCAGACCCAGGCCCATTCCCCCCCCCCCCCCCCCACCTGTTAAACTTGTGATGGTAAATGTGAGCCCTTCAAATCCCACCAGAAACCCACTGTACCCACATGTAGGTGTCCCCCTTCACCCCTTAGGACTATGGTAGTGGTGTACAGTGGTGGGTAGTGGGTTTGGGGGGGGGGCTCAGCACACAAGGTAAGGGAGCTATGTACCTGGGAGCAATTTGTGAAGTCCACTGCAGTGCCCCCTAGGGTGCCCGGTTGGTGTTCTGGCATGTCAGGGGGACCAGTGCTCTACGAATGCTGGCTCCTCCCACGACCAAATGGCTTGGATTTGGTTGTTTCTGAGATGGGCATCCTCGGTTTCCATTATCGCCGATCTTGTTTTGATAATACGGGTTTCCCCTCCCCTTCGCCAGGACGTCTTTCGAGGACGTCCTCAGGAAAACTTGGGCGCCCCTTTCGATTATGCCCCTCAATGTCTCCTCTTTGCTAGGAGTTATTGCCCAGCATTTGTGGATTCCCCTTTTGATGACTCCTGGCCACTTTCAGCTGTTACAAAGGGCTTGATGGGACGTTTTTATGAAATTTTGAAAAGTCCTCAGAGATTACATCCCTTGCATCTCATAGTTTCCTTGTGGATTACTGACTTTGGTTATCAGGACTTTAACAAATTTCTGGCTAGTCTACAGCCTGCACCTTTGCTAGTGGAGAGTATGCAATTATAGGAACTTCATTATAAGTTTTTGCGAGCATATTCATCCTTTTCGTGTACAGTGAGGTGCACTGGAGGTTTCCTATAAGCGTTGTATTTGGGATTGTACTGCTATTTTTCCCTTCTGGCAGGTGGTCTGGGCAGTGCTTGGACAAGTTGTATGAGAGTCATTGGACTATGACACCTCAGGTTGCTTTATTGGACAATGATAGGAGCCAACTTTTCAAAATTATTGGGGGTGGTAAGCCCAGTGGAAATAACCCCTCCCTGGACACATACAAGGAATTTTCTCAATATTGGGGATGCTCAAGCACCCATAGCACCCACAGCACCCACAGAGTCGGCTCTTATGGACAATGTTGCTATGATCATGGAAGGCACGAAAGTCTCGGGCCTCGTTTTGCGTAAAGCCTCTCATTGCAAAGCATTGCATCCTCCAACAATGGATCCGGCTGACCCCTTCCACTCTGGTGCAGTGGGGAGGTCACGTGCATGAACTTTTGAGAATGGAGAGACTCTCGGTGGACTCGAGAGGCCCTCAACCAAAGTGCAGATTCTTGAAGCTTTGGACACCCTTTTTGTACTCCCTCGCAACGAGTTTGCACTGTAGTTTTGAATGATCTGGATATTTAATGTTGTTGGGCACATCATCTTCTAGGCAAGGGGGATGCTATGGGGAAGATGGGAGGGGGAATTTGGGAATTGAGGGGTATTTAAGCACCATTTGGTGAACTGTGCGGTTATTATGGCTCTTTTGTTCCTTTAAATTTCATGGTAGTAGCTTATGTCTTTTTGCTGTTATATTGTGTTGCAAAATTCAATAAAGACATTTAAATATATAAATCCTGAGTTGCAACAAGGGCAAACCCGGGAGTGGCTCAGCTTGTCCTCCGATGAAGCCAATACAGATTTACTGATATCAGTGTTTTTAGAATTCAAAGTATGCAAAGAAAACAAGACAGGAGACAACATAAATGCTGAACATACCTGTCTGCTATATATCCCATGAACAGAGAGCCCATGAAAAATCCAATATTCACGACTGACTGAAAGAGATCCAACTTCCAAGCATCGGCACACACAAGGTTGAACTGAGGATGCACATAATAGAGATAACAGGTATAAAAATATTTCCTTTGATTTATAATACTGTAAACTGCAAAAGTTCTATATCCAGCATCTACCCACTCTACATGGTAAGTACTACTATCACCCTGCTTAAACCACTGTAGCCCTTTGTAGTGGCATCACTGAATATTTAAAGTTAGCCTCAGATCCCCTTCTGAAAATGTGAAACCACGTAGCACGGGTTCATCTTGGGGGTTTTTCTCCATACCTGTTTCATCTGGTGACCCCTCCCCCCATCTGACGCAACCCCTAAAATCGGGTGGGTGAAAAAAATCCCATGGCCTACACAGGACAGAATTAACTTTTTGATGGGACCTAATCAAACAATTGTGTTGGGCTTCCAGTCATAATATAAATCCATTTTAAACTCCTTTATCTTCATACCCCTTTCTAGCAGAATCACATTACTACTACTACTATTTAGCATTTCTATAGCGCTACAAGCAGCGCTGCACAAACATAGAAGAAAGACAGTCCCTGCTCAAAGAGCTTACAATCTAATAGACAAAATCCCTTTAGCTTCCCTCTCACCCCCTCCCCCACCTCCTTGGCCTAATCATATCACCTCCCTCTTCCTGCCACCCTCATCTGATTGCCCCCAGCAGATGCAGTCAGTAAGCAATGCTTCTTTCCTGCAGCCCTGCTGCTGCCTTTTCCTCTGCTGGCTTTCCTCTGTAGTCAAAACTGCAGTCATTGAGTCTCACACAGAGCTGCCATTCCAGGAAGGAGACTTTTTGGCTGATCCTGGTTTTAAATTACATCCCAAAGCAGTGTAGTATTTGTAGTCCATGAAATCAGTGCTGCAGGTCCCATAATGCACCAGGATGAGGTTGGCAGAAATCCAGGACCGGACGATGGGCATAGTTTGGTCATTTCATTTGGGGGGCAAAGGTGTGATAGCTTATTAGCATATTCATTTGCATACGTACATCTCATACATATGACACACACATGCCCCCTCAGACTAAAACACTAGATATGAAGTAGAGAATGACACGGGGACAAAGTTTGTCTCCGTCCCGTCCCCGTGGGTTCTGTCTCCACCCCCGCCCCATCCCCACAGACCCTGTCTCCATCCCCGCCTCGTCCCTGCAGGTTCTGTCCCTGTCCTCGTGGGCTCTGTCCTCATCTATAGAAGCCTTGAACACTTATGATTTTATATTTAAATCTTTTTATTAAAGTATAAAAAGGAACAATATGCTATACAACTGTTGTGTATAAATTACAAAAAGAAAACAACAACAACAATGACCAGCTATAATAACCCTCCTTCCCACCACCACCCTCTACCCTTCCAATTAGAAAAGGACACGGGACAAAGTTTGTCACTGTCCCTGTGGGCTCTGTCCCCATCCCCACCCTGTCCCTGTGGGATCTGTCCCCGCCCCGTCCCCATCCCCGCGGTTACTGCATTTCCCCGTCCCCGTGTCATTCTCTAATATGAAGCCAGTATATCAAAGCAATGAAGTTTGTTTTCTTTTTTTTTAACTGAAATGAGCCAGCACCAAGGGAAATCTCTCTCATTACGCCCCTCACATTCACACAAATTAGCAAAGGGAGAGTGTACCTTCCTTAGGTCTGACACTGCACCATCTCTGTTTGCTTTGTCCTTCTTAATCAGCAACTCTCCATACCACCCCACATAAATAGAAAAAAATACCCCCTCCAGTGACAGCACTCCCCCCCCCCCCCCTCTCCTGAGGCAGCTTACAGCAGTCTGCTGCCTAAGGCAAGGGATGAGGTGGTACCTTCTCAAAGCATTCAAAAGAGCATCCTTTGAACAATTCTGATTTGGAAGGAGGATGAGTAGGTCTCCTCACGCTAAACACAGTTTCCCCAGGAAAAATAGAATGCAATTTATATTCCCAAGCTACACAAAACAAAAAAACTGCCAACATTGGCTATACTCAACAAAATTATTTGAATTAAATTGTTGCCTGGAACTCCAACATAAAATATTACTGACCCCTGACTCTTCATTTTCACAGTGTTGAATGAAAGCATATATTCTGCATTTTTTGTGTTGTATGGATCAATTGTTAGGATGTCTTTTTTTTTTTGTTATGGTTTGTTTTGTAACAGCCCCCCCCCAGCTTGCTGTTATTTGTTTGAAAGAAAATATATCAAAAGGTAATAAACCTAAACCCAATACTTGACAGTTAAGGTTCAATATGAGAAAGAGCAGTCATGTACTTGGGGGGGAGGGGGTAGAAATCTGAGGCAGCACACCATGGGGGTGTGAAAATAATGTGCATCAACCAGAAGAGAGATTTTGAGTGTTATTAGGAAGGGTATGGAGTCCAGGTGTGCGGATGTTATAATGCCGTTGTATCGCTCCATGGTGCGACCGCACCTGGAGTATTGTGTTCAGTACTGGTCTCCGTATCTCAAAAAAGATATAGTAGAATTGGAAAAGGTACAGCGAAGGGCGACGAAAATGATAGTGAGGATGGGACGACTTTCCTATGAAGAGAGGCTGAGAAGGCTAGGGCTTTTCAGCTTGGAGAAGAGACGGCTGAGGGGAGATATGATAGAAGTGTATAAAATAATGAGTGGAATGGATCGGGTGGATGTGAAGCGACTGTTCACGCTATCCAAAAATACTAGGACTAGAGGGCATGAGTTGAAGCTACAGTGTGGTAAATTTAAAACGAATCGGAGAAAATTTTTCTTCACCCAATGTGTAATTAGACTCTGGAATTCGTTGCCGGAGAACGTGGTACGGGCGGTTAGCTTGACGGAGTTTAAAAAGGGGTTAGATAGATTCCTAAAGGACAAGTCCATAGACCGCTATTAAATGGACTTGGAAAAATTCCGCATTTTTAGGTATAACTTGTCTGGAATGTTTTTACGTTTGGGGAGCGTGCCAGGTGCCCTTGACCTGGATTGGCCACTGTCGGTGACAGGATGCTGGGCTAGATGGACCTTTGGTCTTTCCCAGTATGGCACTACTTATGTACTTATGTACTTATGTACTTATGAGTTGTAATAGGAGTAATCCAAGGAAGTATTATTTCACAGAAAGGGTGGTGGAGGCGTGGAATGGCCTCCCGGTGGATAAAACATAGCTTGTGTGATATTCAGCACTTGACTGGCAAGGATGAACCACATTAAGGGCTCCTTTTACCACACTGCGGCAAAAGGGGGCCGGTGCTGGCATCGGCGCATGTCTTACATGCTCACTGAGGACCCCTTTTACTGCAGCTGGTAAAAGGGAAGGTTTCGCTTTCCGGCAGATAATGGCAGGGCGGCAAGTAAAGCACTTGCCACCTGGCCATTTTGGAGGGAGCCCTTACTGACACCCATTGAGGTGGCGGTAAGGGCTCCTGATCTAACCCGGCGGTAATCAGGCAGCGAGGGACACTGCCCAATTAGTGCCGGGTACAGTCCGGCGCTACAAAAATAAATACATAAGTACATAAGTAATACCATACTGGAAAAAGACCAAAGGTCCATCGAGCCCAGCATCCTGTCCCCGACAGCGGCCAATCCAGATCAAGGGCACCTGGCAAGCTACCCAAACGTACAAACATTTTATACAAGTTATTCCCAAAATTGTGGATTTTTCCCAAGTCCATTTAGGAGAAGTCTATGGACTTGTTCTTTAGGAAACCGTCCAAGCCCTTTTTAAACTCTGCCAAGCTAACCGCCTTCACTACGTTCTCCAGCAACAAATTCCAGAGTTTAATTACGCGTTGGGTGAAGAACAATTTTCTCCGATTTGTTTTAAATTTACTACACTCTAGTTTCATCGCATGCCCCCTAGTCCTAGTATTTTTGGAAAACGTGAACAGATGCTTCACATCTACCTGTTCCACTCCACTCATTATTTTATATACCTCTATCATGTCTCCTCTCAGCTGTCTCTTCTCCAAACTGAAAAGCCCTAGCCTCCTTAGTCTTTCTTCATAGGGAAGTCGTCCCATCCCCGCTATCATTTTTGTCGCCCTTCGCTGCACCGTTTCCAGTTCTACTATATCTTTCTTGAGATGCGGCGACCAGAATTGAACACAATACTCAAGGTGCAGTCACACCATGGAGCGATACAACGGCATTATAACATCCTCACATCTGTTCTCCATACCTTTCCTAATACCCAATATTCTTTTCGCTTTCCTAGCCGCAGCAGCACACTGAGCAGAAGGTTTGTGTATTATCAATGATGACACCCAGATCCCTTTCTTGGTCCGTAACTCCTAACGTGGAACCTTGCATGCCGTAGCTATAATTCGGGTTCTTTTTTCCCCACATGCATCACCTTGCACTTGTTCATATTAAACGTCATCTGCCATTTAGCCGCCCAGTCTCCCAGTCTTGCAAGGTCCTTCTATAATTTTTCACAATCCTCTCACAAGTTAACGACTTTGAATAACTTTGTGTCATCAGCAAATTTAATTACCTCGCTAGTTACTCCCATCTCTAAATCATTTATAAATATATTAAAAAGCAGTGGTCCTAGCACAGAACCCTGAGGAACCCCACTAACTACCCTTCTCCATTGTGAATACTGCCCATTTAACCCCACTCTCTGTTTCCTATCCTTCAACCAGTTTTTAATCCACAATAGGACATTTCCTCCTATCCCATGACCCTCCAATTTCCTCTGTAGCCTTTCATGAGGTACCTTATCAAACGCCTTTTGAAAATCCAGATACACAATATCAACCGGCTCCCCCTTTGTCCACATGTTTGTTTACTCCTTCAAGGAATTGAAGTAAATTGGTCAGGCAAGATTTCCCCACACTAAAGCCATGCTAACTTGGTCTCAGTAATCCATGTCCTTGGATGTGCTCTGTAATTTTGTTTTTAATAATAGCCTCTACCATTTTCCCCGGCACTGACGTCAGACTCACCGGTCTATAATTTCCCGGATCTCCCCTGGAACCTTTTTAAAAAATCGGCATTACATTGGCCACCCTCCAATCTTTCGGTACCACGCCCGATTTTAAGGATAAATTGCATATCACTAACAGAAGCTCCGCAAGCTGATTTTTCAGTTCTATCAGTACTCTAGGATGTATACCAATCCGGACCAGGAGATTTGCTACTCTTCAGTTTGCTGAACTGCCCCATTACGTCCTCCAGGTTTACTGTGAATTCAGTAAGTTTCTCTGACTCGTCCGCTTGAAATACCATTTCCGACACCGGTATCCCACCCAAATCTTCCTCGGTGAAGACCGAAGCAAACAATTCATTCAATCTCTCTGCTACGTCTTTGTCATCCTTGATCGCCCCTTTTACCCCTCGGTCGTCCAGCGGCACAACTGATTCTCTTGCCGGCTTCCTGCTTTTAATATACCGAAAACATTTTTTACTATGTTTTTTTGCCTCTAATGCTATCTTTTTTTCGTAATCCCTCTTGGCCTTCTTTATCTGTGCCTTGCATTTGCTTTGACACTCCTTATGTTGCTTCTTGTTATTTTCAGACGGTTCCTTCTTCCATTTTCTGAAGGCGTTTCTTTTAGCCCTAATAGCTTCCTTCACCTCACTTTTCAACCACACCTGCTGTCTTTTGGACTTCCATCTTTCTTTTGTAATTCGCGGATATGTTTGGCCTGGGCCTCTAGGATGGTACTTTTGAACAGCATCCACACCTGTTGTACAGTTTTTACCCTCTCAGTTGCCCCTCTAAGTTTTCTTTTTACCGTTCTTCTCATTCTATCATAGTCTCCTTTTTTAAAGTTAAACACTAACGTATTTGACTTCCTATGTATAGTTACTTCAAGGTTGATATCAAAACTGATATTATGATCACTGTTATCAAGCGGCCCCAGTACCATAACGTCCCTCACTAGATCATGCGCTCCACAAAGGAACAAATCTAGAATTTTTCCTTCTCTCGTCGGCTCCTGCACCAGCTGCTCCACAAAGCTGTCCTTGATTTCATCAAGGAATTGTACCTCTCTAGCGTGTCCCGATGTTACATTTACCCAGTCTATATTTGGGTAATTGAAGTCACCCATTATTTCGCATTGCCCATTTTGTTTGTATCTCTGATTTCTTTTATCATTTCTGCGTCTACCTGCTCATCCTGGCGAGGCGGACGGTAATACACTCCTATCACCGTTCTTTTCCCTTTTATACATGGAATTTCAACCCACAATGATTCAAAGGTGTGATTTGTGCCCTGCTGAATTTGTAATCTATCTGAGTCAAGGCTCTCGTTAATATACAATGCTACCCCTCCACCAGTCCGGTCCAGCCTATCACTACGATATACTTTGTACACCGGTATGACAGTGTCCCACTGGTTATCCTCCTTCCACCAGGTCTCAGTAATGCCTATTATGCCCAATTTTTCATTTAGTGCAATATATTCCAACTCTCCCATCTTATTTCTTAGACTCCTAGCATTTGCATATAGTCATTTCAGAGTATGTTTGTTGTTCCTAATTGCATGATGCTTAGTGCTTGACACTATTGATTTGCCATCTTTTGTCTGATCTTTAGTTGTATTTAAGGGCACCTGGCCTACCACGGTCTCTTGTGTAACCTCACTATCCAAAAACCCTATCTTCCCTTTTTGTGAGGTATCCTTGCAAGATACCGTATCCCGAACCAAATTAGATCCTACACTGCATGTCAGACCCTATCTGCTACTGCAAGTTAATGGGATTACTTCACTTGGTAGAAAACAAAGCTCATTCAAAACAACTCCAGCACAAAGAAAAACAATTTACCAGCACAGAATTGAACACAGTTTTAAAAGAAACTACCAGCCCCCAAATTAAAACTAGCAAGTATAGAGTAGATAAAAGAGAGGACTTAGAGAGGAAATACCCTCAGCAGCGAAAGAATAGACTATTGTAACGCACTCTATGCCGGCTGCAAAGAACAGACTGTCAAGAAACTCCAAACAGCCCAGAATACAGCAGCCAGACTCATATTTGGAAAAACTAAATTTGAAAGTGCAAAACCCCTAAGAAAAAGACTACATTGGCTCCCACATTCAAGATCTGCACAATTGTTCATAAAATCATCTACGGAGATGCCCCGTCCTACATGTTAGACCTAGTAGACCTCCCTTCAAGAAATGCTAAAAAGTCTGCCCGCACATTTCTTAATCTACACTTCCCCAGCTGCAAAGGAGTAAAATACAAACTAACACATCCGACCAGCTTTTCCTACACGAGCACGCAGCTATGGAATGCACTACCAACTAGCTTGAAAACAACTAATGAAACAACTAACTTTCGCAAATCTCTGAAAACATACCTCTTCAACAAAGCCTACCCCGAAAATCCATAGTGTAATTATAGCAGGTCACCACTCCAACCTTCCCTGAAACTCTTCTTATATAACTGCTTGATTAGCTCTCTTTGTTGTCCTTGATCTTTTCGAATACCAACTGTATCTTTATCCTTGATCTTTGTAACACCAAATGTATTTTTGCCCTGGAAAGGCAATGCCATAACAGGTTTGTGTAAGTCACATTGAGCCTGCAAATAGGTGGGAAAATGTGGGATACAAGTGCAATAAATAAATAAATAGCGTTTTTTTTTCTTTGTTTGTTTTTTTATGTTTGATTTAGTTGAGATATAGAGGCAGACAGTTATAAGAAAAATCTTTAAAGAGAAAAACGTTTTAAAACACAGGCAGCCTTAGCCACCAAACAAACCAGCCCTGAAGATCCCCAGCAATTTCAAAGCAAGTGAAGTTCTGTTTTTCCCGCCCCTTTTCTAAACTATATAAAGAAGAAAGGTTCCACTGAACTTCCTTTCTGAGAGAAAGGGACATTTCTCTGACTCCTGACGCAGGCCTATACGGCCAAAACACAGCTGTGTGGAGTCCCTTTCTCCCTGCTATTTTTTGGCTAATAAAGTTGATTTTTAATTTTTATAATCAGAGTGTCATCTATTTGATGTTTTTATATTTTTAAATACATATTTTGTGATTTTCATATTTTGATAATTTTATTATTTTCATTTTTGAGTCATTTTTATTTTTGTTTGTGTTTTTGTGAGTCATCTTCGCTGTTTTGTTTTCTATTGTTTTTTTGCGAAGACTGGTTTCTTCTGTTTTTCACTTCACGTTGGTTACACTAACCTTGTCTGAAACTCTAAGCAGCTGTACCACTGACATTGGGATTATAACCATGGCTGCTCCTTCCCAGTTACATCTGTCTTCTTGGAAGCTCAGTGCAGCTGTATCTCAAATATTAAGGATCTATCTGGTGAATTGTATAACCACTCACTGCTCATTGGCTTGTATTTTTAGCTTTTGTTTTCTACGAGTTTCTACGAGTTTTCTACGAGTTTCTCACCTCACCTTTTACCCTTACCACTGTGTCAGCATTGCGGGGGGAATGGCTAAGATGGCATTCAAACGCTGAGCAGCAGCATTCCTCAATTTCTGCTGAGAAGTTCCTTTGGTCTTCTTTGTTGTCTAACAAGCAGATGATCAGAAGCCCCACACTGTTCCAAACAGCACTCTAAAATAGCACTGGAACAGCGCGGGACTTTACCGCACCGATGATCAGAAATAATTGCATGCAGATTTAAGCACGCAATTATCTCTGATCATGGGGTAAAAGTGCGGGAGAATTGTGCCTGAGCGTGCAGTACCCTCCCTCCTCCAACCCACAAGGGAGGGGGGACTGCACCACCAGGAACCCTTCGCTGGGGGACTAGGGGGGGGGGGCTGGAGACCCACCGGATCTCCAGCCCTCCCTGAACCTGGGGGGGGGGGAACGTCAGGGGGGACCCGCAGTCCAGCAGAGTTCCAGCCCCCTGTCTCTGGGGGGGGGGGGGGGTTGGTTGGTCGCCCACTAGGCCACCAGGGACTGTTTGTTGAGGGGAGTTGGCAGTGGCGAACCAAGGGGGGGGGCGGGGGGCAATCCGCCCCGAGTGTTGGCAGGTGGGGGGGTGCTCCATCGTCTCCTGCCACCACCCTGCGTTTTTTTTTTAAATCCATGCAGCGACGCAGGCAGCGCCTTGTGTCTGCCCTGCTGTGTGCTGTGAAAAAAGAAAATCGCTTCGCTGGTGTCGGGCCTTCTCTTGCTATGTCCCACCCACTTTTGAGGTAACTCCCTATTTCCTCGAGGGCGGGACATAGCGAGAGAAGGCCCGACGCCAGCGAAGAGATTTTCTTTTTTCACAGCACACAGCAGGGCAGACAGGAGGCGCTGCCTGCGTCGCTGCATGGATTTAAAAAAAAATGCAGGGTGGTGGCAGGAGAAGAGGGCTCTGTCACTCTCCACGGAGGGGGGGGGAGCTCATAGGGGCTCTCAGAGGGGAGAAGGGAATTGGGGAGGGGTGGGGGGAGCTCAGAGGGGTTCTCAAAGGGGAGAAGGGAATTGGGGAGGGGTGGGGGGAGCTCAGAGGGGAGAAGGGAATTGGGGAGGGGTGGGGGAGCTGAGAGGGGTTCTCAGAGGGGAGAAGGGAATTGGGGAGGGGTGGGGGGAGCTCAGAGGGGAGAAGGGAATTGGGGAGGGGTGGGGGAGCTGAGAGGGGTTCTCAGAGGGGAGAAGGGGATTGGGGAGGGGAGAGGTGGGGATGCTCAGAGGGGAGAAGGGGTCTGAAGCTGGAACTGGGGTCTGACAAGGGGGCAGGAGGGAGAATGGGTCCATGCCTGGGGCAGGTGGGAGAATGGGTCTGGGGCTGAAAAGGGGCGATGCAAAGCATGTGGTGGATGAAGGGGGCTGGAACTGGGGGCTGAAAAGGAGGGTATTTGGGATAAGGGGGCTAGTGCTGGAACTGTGGGCTGAAACGGGGCAGGGGCTGAAACTGGGGGCTTTAAAGGGGACAGGGAATACTGGCTGGGGCTGAAGCTCAGGACTGGTGAGAGAAAAGGGCTGGGGTTGAAACTAGGGGCTGAAAAGGGGACAGGGAGAAGTGGCTGGGGGCTGAAGCTCAGGACTGATGGGAGAAAAGGGCTGGGGACTGGAGGGATAGTGGGGCTGAAAAGGGGGGCAGGTGGGAGATGTGAGCTGGGGCTGGAACTAGGGGCAGGTGGAACTGGGGGCTGAAAAGAGGGGGCAGAGAGAGAGGGGACAGACCCTGGATGGAAGTGGGGAGCGTGAGGGAGGGCAGACCCTGGATGGATGGGAGAGGGAGGGCAGACGGATTGAAGGGGCAGAGAGAAAGGGCAGATGGTGGGTGGAAGGGGGAGAGAGAAAGAGGGCAGACTGGGGCAAATGGTGGATGGAAGGGAGAGAGAGGGCAGACAGTGGATGGAAGGGGCAGAGAGAGAGGGCAGACAGTGGATGGAAGGTACATTAGAGAGGGCAGACACTGGATGGCAGAGAGAGAGCAAAGACAGATCCTGGATGGAAGGAAGACAGTGAAAAGAAGATGAGGAAAGCAGAAACCAGAGACAACAAACTGTAAATATATATTTTTATTATTTTGCTTTAGGATATAGTATTGTAGCTGTGTTGTTTATAAATAGAACATGTAAATAAGGTAATCTTTTTATTGGACTAATTTTAATACATTTTGACTTAACTTTCAGAGAACAAAACCCCCTTCCTCAGGTCAGGATAGGATACTGTAACAGCACTATACTGTACTGACCTGAGGAAGGAGATTTTGGCCTCTGGAAGCCAAATGTATTAGTCCAATAAAATGGTATTATTTTATTTTCTGTATTTGTTTTATTTCTATTTGTTAATTTGTAAAGTGGTGATTGGTATTTGTTAGTTTTTTCAAATTTACATCTGCTGTCTTTATATTTTGCACAGTACTAGGGGACATTTTCTGTTTCTGTGATGTTGCATTGTATGCAGAGTCTGGCATCGGGAGTTCAGTTTAATTTTTGTCTAAATAGAAAGTTTATGATTACTTATTCTATAGTGGATTAGGGTGTATCTGTGTTTGTGAAAAAGACATGGCTTTCGGTTGGCATTGACTGCAGGATCGACGATCTGTACTAATCTGTCTGTTTTCGTTTTACAATAGGTGAATTGATGTTCTAGTGCTCACTGTAGTGTTTGAGATGCTTTCCTTTTCCTTATGTGACTCGTACAAATTACTGCTTATGGTATGGTAGAATTGCTCTATAGGTCCTGAGTGTTTTGTATTCTCGGTATGCCTAGTACTGGATTTGGGGGGGAGGGTGTTAAATGACTGGCCCCGGGTGTCAACTACCCTAGGTACGCCACTGGGAGTTGGGGGGCTGGAGACCCTCTAGATCTCCAGCCTTCCCTGAACCTGGGGGGGGGATAGTCAGGGGGACCAGAGGTCCGCCAGACCTCCAGTCCCCTGTCGCTGGCAGGTTTGCTGTTGGGGGGAATGGGGGCCTGCCAGCATGCAAATGAATGCTGGACAGGGCTCACCATTCCTCCCCAATGATCTGCAAACCCTAACGGCAGCTCGGAGCTGGCGTAGGGTTTGCCGCAGCCAGCGACCCAATTTTTGGCGCGCTGGCCGCTGATCATTGGGATGAATATGTTTAGCCTTGTTTAGCATGCATTTGCATGCTAGTTGCATTCAGAGCCCTCGAGCGTGTTGTTTCACGCGCGCAAGGGCTCTGATCATGGGACGGTAGCCAACACAGGCGCTAATATGGCATTAACAGCCTCTAGCACTTGCTTCTGATCATCCCCCTGTCATTGACTATTCCCCATATGAAATAGAAGGGGATAGTGAAGATCTGTGATTAAATATTTGGGCATAAAGTAGGTATTTTTAGTCCCAGAACATCTTAGATCTTTCCTTGAGGTAAAGAAAGTAACCAGCGTTGTAGTGTCATAAAAAGGAGCCAGTGGTGTTCCTTGTTTGGCTGCTACCCAGGTCAGATCGCTGCTGCGCACTCCCCCCATGTGCGGCATCATCCTCCCGGGTGCTTGGAGCAGCCGCGTGGCTATTGGTTCTGCCGGTTCCCTGCGCCCTCTGCCCCAGAACAGGAAGTAACATCAGAGGGAGCAGGGAACTGGCAGATCCAACAGCCACGCGGCTGCTCCCTGCACCTCCCCCTGCAGCATGCACCTGGGGTGGACCACCCCCACCACCCCACCCTCAGTATGCCGCTAAGTTGAGATATTCAGCCCTTGATCACATAAGCTGAACCACTTAAAGATAGGACTGCTATTTATGCAGGCCAAGTTAAACTTTTACCTTATGTGGTCAAGGGCTGAATATTGACAACAACCACATAAGTATCTACAAAACTAATAGGGAAAAACTGTCACTCCTCAACGTAGCGTCGGCATCTTTTTGCCAGTTGCCGCATAAGTGTTTTGGCTTGAAGCTAGCTCAGCGACCCATTTAAAATTTCCCCAGAAGCAGGTTCTATTGAAATGCCATGCTCTCCTTCTAGCGGGTGTTGGGAACTTCATCTCTTCTTCAGCGTTGGGTTATTGCGGTGTCAGTTAAGTACTGAGTCGCTGGTTTTTTGGGGGCTTTTGAGTTTCTTTATTTTATTGAGAACTTTCAGAAAAATACTTAAAAATTAGATAATAAGAAATTAAATAAAATTACAATCAAAAGGTTTTATCCAGTATAGGAGGCAAGTGATTAATATTATGAAATGCTGCAGATCTGAAATAGTTTCGTGCTAAAGGAGATCACATATCCAATCTGGTTTGTTCTATGATGCCTCCTATCTGTTTTGTCCTTTATTAAGGTTTGATGGGCTTTTCTGTGAATATAGCCTTATGTTTTTTCACCACTTCTGCTCAGTTTTGCTACTCCTTTTGTTTTTTTTTCAACTTAACCACATAAAGTGCCGTGTCAACTCCACCCCTGGAATGCCCACGTTAGCTGGTTTGGGTGCAGGTGCTAACCGCAAATTTTTTTAGTGGTGCTAATCTGTTAAGTGCTGCTGAGTATTGGTGGTTAGCCACAGCCAAGTGATTTAAGTGGGCAGGAGCCCTCTCCTGCCCACTTATGCCTCCCTCCTCTCCACCTGTGTTATGGAAGTAGGACCAAGCATGCCGTAGTCACACCTCTCCTCAAAAAAACATCACTTGACCCTACCTGTCCCTCCAACTACTGCCCCATTTCCCTCCTACCCTTCCTCTCCAAGATACTTGAACAGCTGTTACCTCGATTTTCTCTCCTCTCATGCCATCCTCGATCCGCTTCAATCTGGCTTTCGCACCCTGCACTCTACAGAAACGGCACTATCTAAAGTCTGCAATGACCTGTTTCTCACCAAATCCAAAGGTCACTACTCCATCCTCATCCTCCTCGACCTATCCACCGCTTTTGACACTGTCAGTCATAACTTACTTCTTGACACACTGTCCTCTATTGGATTCCAGGACTCTGTCCTCTCCTGGTTCTTCTCTTATCTCTCCCATCGTACCTTCAGAGTACACTCTCATGGTTCGTCCTCCACCCCTATCCCGCTCTCTGTTGGAGTCCCTCAGGGATCTGTCCTTGGACCCCTTCTTTTTTCAATCTACACCTCTTCCCTGGGATCCCTGATCATCTCATGGCTTCCACTATCATCTTTATGCGGTTGACACCCAGCTTTATCTCTCCACACCAGACATCACTGCGGAAACACAGGCCAAAATATTGGCCTGCTTATCCGACATTGCTGCTTGGATGTCCAACCGCCACCTGAAACTGAACATGGCCAAGACCGAACTTATCTTCCCACCCAAACCCACTTCTCCTCTCCCTCCACTCTCTACCTCAGTTGATAACACCCTCATTGTTCCCGTCTCATCTGCCTGCAACCTTGGTGTCATCTTCGACTCCTCCCTCTCCTTCTCTGCGCATATCCAGCAGATAGCCAAGACCTGTTGCTTCTTCCTCTATAACATTAGCAAAATTCGCCCTTTCCTCTCTGAGCACACCACCCGAACTTTCATCCACTCTCTCATTACCCTTGCCTTGACTACTGCAACCTACTCCTCACTGGCCTCCCACTCAGCCATCTATCCCCCTTCAGTCCATTCAGAACTCTGCTGCACGTCTTATCTTCCGCCTGGACAGATATACTCGCATCACTCCTCTCAAGTCACTTCACTGACTTCCGATCAGGTACCGCATACAGTTCAAGCTTCTCCTACTAACCTACAAATGCACTCGATCCATAGCCCCTCCTTACCTCTCTACCCTCATCTCCCCTTACATTCTTACCCGTAACCTCCGCTCTCAAGACAAATCCCTCCTTTCAGTACCCTTCTCCACCACCGCCAACTCCAGGCTCCGCCCTTTCTGCCTCGCCTCACCCCATGCGTGGAACAAACTCCCTGAGCCCATACGCCAGGCCCCCTCCCTGCCCATCTTCAAATCATTGCTCAAAGCCCCCCTCTTCAATGTCGCCTTCGGCACCTAACCACCACACCTCTACTCAAGAAATCTAGACTGCATCAACTTGACATTTCGTCCTTTAGATTGTAAGCTCCTCTGAGCAGGGACCGTCCTTCTTTGTTGATTTGTACAGCGCTGCGTAACCCTAGTAGCGCTCTAGAAATGTTAAGTAGTAGTAGTATTTTCAGACAGGTTAATTTACCCAGGTCAATAGCTTTAAGAATTGCTCCACCCCCATCTATGAATAGAGCTCAAACTTCTGAAAAATGGAGAGTGGGAAGACTTTTTTTTTTTTTAACCAGGGCATATGGCCATAAAGAAAAAAGCACCAGTTAAAAAATAACAAAACTGGATCTTATTCACTAAACATCAAATAATGGTAAAACAAAATAGTGACTATCACAGATCTTGGAAAAAGGCAACAAGGAGGAAAAGACCTCATAAAACCGTGGCAGCTACTTGGTATTAATCATGAACCGGTTTGACAAATGTCCACTGCAGCTCATAGTTAAAAAAGTAATCGTAGGTCAGAAAAACCTCTTCTAGTAAATTAGTGTTCATAAAAAATTATTATTTAGTTTTTGCTATACATTTTTTCACTGTATAATCCCATATAGCCCAAAACAAATTCAAATATCACAAACTCTACTTATCTTGTGAGCTTGTGGAAGTTACAGTATTTCATGAAGGAGTTTGCTCAGTATTGGGGGTGCTCAAGCACCCACAGAGCTGGCTCCTTAATCAGTCGCAGTACTTATTAGCTTAGCCAAGATTGGGTGGCAAAGCCGGTGGTGGGAGGCGGGGCTAGTGCTGGGCAGACTTCTATGGTCTGTGCTGTAAAAATGGCAGATACAAATCAAGGTAGGGTATACACAAAAAGTAGCACATATGAGTTTATCTTGTTAGGCAGACTGGATGGACCGTGCAGGTCTTTTTCTGCCGTCATCTACTATGTTACTATGTACCTCCCTCTTCCTGAATAATAAATAAATGAATGGGAGGTTTTCTTAGGCATATAATTTTCCTATAAACAGATCTTACTTCAGTCACAAGTGATGATCCAGAGGTATCATAAATCCAACCATCTTGGCAGTCAGTGAGAGGTACACTACTCCTGTTGTCAGTGGTGAATGCAGACAATGGGTTTGTGCAGTTAAGAGAAGTTCTGTTCCAGTCAACATCGTATTGCATACAGTGGCTAGTATATGATGAGTCCTTGGATTGGTCCAGTCCTGGGACTGTGTAATTAAGCTCCTCTTCCAGACTCCATCCACATCTGCTGCTTAACTCTGACACTCCCAAACTCCTACACCTGAATTCAGGAACAAAGCCCAGAAACACAATGCCAACGTAGATGGGGCAGAAGACAGCAGAGAGCAGGCACAAGATAAAGAAAATTTGTTTCTGGAACAAGTCGAATTCCCCAATCTGCTGCAAGGTCTCATCGAATGTTGCCATTGCTGCCTAAATTAAACTTTCGTTCATGGAATTATCTTGTTCTCTTCAGAGCACTGTGGGTACTGGATATTTTCTTGCCAGAAATTATCCTTAAATAATGGAGATGTCTGACCAAAAGTTAACCAGTCGCTTTGTTTTAGCAATCACTAAACCAGGTGTTAATTTCATTGCTCTGACATGTCATTTTGAGATGATGCCAGCACGAAAGACACAGTTCTCTGACAAAAACAATTGAATATCTCTGTCACTAATTTCAGTCACAAGTGAAGGCATTCATTTCTTATCCATATGCTCACAAATCCAGTCGTGAGGACATTTCTGTGGTATAGCTTGGTTCAGTGACTCTAATCAGATTTCTTTTCGTATAGGTTTGCACCAGCAAGAACTTGGCAAATAGACCAAATTCAAGCATAACCTCACTGGGATGAATCTATTAACCTGCCAGTTTCCAAACAGACTCCTCCCAAGCTTCCTGTGCTCTCTGGAATTCAGCTCATGCATAACACTATGGTTAGCATAATAATTTCACAGCAGGTCTGAGGCATGTTTTGAAGAGTTAATGATTCTGCATTAAATGTGATTTTAAAATACGTCATAAGACAGAAAAGAGAGATCAAAGGTGCCTCCAAAATACAGTCAATCAAGCAAGGGATAAGCAAGCAAGTTTTTCTATATGTGGTTGATTTTGAAAGTACAGTGGGAGAGAAAGGAGGCAGTATATTGGATAATCCATACACCCAACTGACTATAAGGAATTGGATAGGGATAGGGGGAAATTATTTGAGGGGAAGCAGGTTTTGAATCCATTCAGCTTAATAGTGGAGCTCAGGAGGTAAGAGTGGAGGAAAGGATTATCGAGTCAGAGAAATTTGTGGTGGATGGGAGGAGCCAGCATTCGTAGTGCACTGGTCCCCCTGACATGCCAGGACATCAACCAAGCACCCTAGGGGGCACTGCAGTGACTTCAGAAAAAGGTCCCAGGTGCATAGCTCCCTTACCTTGGGTGCTGAGCCCCCCAACACCCCCCCAAAACCCACAACTGTACACCACTACCATAGCCCTTAGGGATGAACGGGGGCACCTACATGTGGGTACAGTGGGTTTCTGGTGGGTTTCGGAGGGCTCACATTTACCACCACAAGTGTAACAGGTAGGGGGGATGGGCCTGGGTCCGCCTGCCTGAAGTACACTGCACCCACTGCAACTACTCCAGATACCTGCATACTGCTGCGATGGACCTGAGTATGGCATTTGAGGCTGGCATAGAGGCTGGCAAAAAAAGTATTTTTAAAGATTTCTTTTGAGGGTGGGAGGGGGTTAGTGACCACTGGTAGAGTAAGGGGAGGTCATACCCGATTCCCATCGGTGGTCATCTGGTCAGTTTGGGCACCTTTTTGATGCTTGGTCGTGAAAAAAAAAATGGACCAAGTAAAGTCGCCCAAGTGTTTGTCATGGATGCCCTTCTTTTTTCCATTATTGGCCAAGGATGCCCATCTCCTAAGCACGCCTCAGTCCCGCCTTCGCTACACTGCCGACATGCCCCCGTGAACTTTGGTGGTGCCCGTGATGGAAAGCAGTTGAGGGCACCCAAAATCAGCTTTTGATTATGCCGATTTGGGCGACTTTGTGAGAAGGACGCCCATCTCCCGATTTGTGTCTGAAGATGGGTGCCCTTCTCTTTAGAAAATTCACCTGATGGGCATCTAAAAAATGTTTGTCATCAGTGAAATATCTCTGAGTCTAGCCGGACAAGAGTTCCCATTAAGCACTGGCAGCAGACATCTCCAACAAACTCAAGGTGCCAGTAAGAATTTGAGAATGGCGACATTGGAGGGCTTCCTCCAATGCAGCCTTTATGCTTCCCCATTCAACTTGCACTGTAACAGTCCAAGATAATATTTAATAAGGAAACATAACCACAACCTCCAATTGCTATCTCTCACACAACCACCATCTTGACCCCCCCCCCTCTAATATTAGGTTTTATACATTATGAAGGAAGCTGGAATTCATATTTTTCTTCTATTATTGTGCTATGGAGAGGGGTATTGATTGTGGTGGTGAATCTTGGGAGATTTTTCAACCTCTCCTCTTTCATTGCAGCGCTTGCAGAAGTTGTGTGCGCAGATGAAAAAGAAATTTACTTATTTGGATTCTATTCCTCCTCCCTGGCTTTCTCTGCCAGCCCATGGGTTGTTACCTTTTGTACTATCTGTATTGAATCAGAGTTTGGATACTGGTGAATATCCTCAGGCCTGGAAACATGCTTTGGTTAGACCTGTTATTAAGGGTGTGACATTAGACTCCCCTCCCCCCCACACACAAGCCTGAAAATTATCAGCCTATAACAGTTATTGATTTTCAGGCCAATTTGTTGGAAAGGTGGTAGAACGCCAGTTGGAGTTCATGGAGAAGACTGACATGCTTCATCCTAGGCAGTTGGCTTTTCGGTACGGTTATAGTAGCAAAACCACATTAGTGGAGTTTGTTAGTGAGGTCCGGGGAATTCTTGACAGATGAAGTTTGTTTTTGGTTATTTGCTTAAAACCCACCTCTTCAATGCTGCGTTCGGCACCTAACTCTTTCAGGAAATCCGGACTGCCCCTATCGGACTGACCGTTCACTTGTCTTTTAGATTGTAAGCTCTTTGAGCAGGGACTGTCCCTCTATGTTAAATTGTACAGCGCTGCGTAACCCTAGTAGTGCTTTAGAAATGTTAAGTAGTAGTAGTAGTACTACTTGCTTAGACCTTGCTTCAGCCTTCGACTTGGTGGACCACAGCCTTTTATTGAGCTGTTTGGCATCTATAGGGATTGTAGGGATGGTGTTGAGTGGTTTACTGCTGTTTTGGCTGGACGTACTTTTTCAGTGGTGAAGGGTCAGGAATTTTCTAATTCTAGATCATTGGTTCATAAGGCACCACAGGGTTATGCCCTTTCACCTATGTTGTTTAATTTGTTTCTTAGACTGCTATTGTTTGTGATACAGCAAAATGGAATTAGCCCATTTGCTTATGCAGATAATATATTATTGGTGTCAGAAATCTCAAAGTATTCTTTGGACTTGTCCATTTTGCAGAGTTGTTTGTGTTCTGTATCCTCTTGGCTGGGGAACCATCATTTGATTTTGAACATGGCTAAAACTATGGCATGCTGGGTGACTGGGAAGGATGATAGCCCTTCATTATCAGTCACATTATTGGGCACTTCTATAAAGGTGGTGGAGATCAGGTACTTGGGAGTTGTGATTGATCATTAGCTGAACTCCACTGACCAGGTGAATGTGTTTATAAGAAAGGGTTATACTATCCTTTGCAGGTTATGTATGGTTTGTAACTGTTTTGAGGAGGTGTCATTTCACACTTTGATGCATGCATTTTTTGTCTCTCATTTGGATTATGCTGTTGGCAAGTTTGTCATCTGCCAATTTAAAGAAATTGCAAACTCTGCAAAAAAGTCATCCGTATTTTGCTGACAGCATACAGATTTGATCACATGACCCCCACTTTATTTACAGTTTCATTGGTTGTCTGTTAAATTTATGGTTTTGTTTACGGTTTTGGTTGTAACACGTCAGGCATATTTTGAGAAGACCCCTGCTTCATTGGCAGCTCTGGTCGTGCCTTATGTTCCACCACGTTCTTTGTGGAGTCAGAATACTTTTTATGCTGAACACCTTCTTTGAGGTTGGCACATCTGGTATCTACCAGAAAAGGTGCTTTTTTTTTTTTTTTATACTCCTTGGATAGCTTAGAAGATTGGATCTAATTAGATCTAGTTATACTCTAATTTGATTGCTTATATAACTTCTTATTTAGGATTGTGTATATATCCTCCTAGACATGGACTAAAATTACCTACTTTTCCTTTGTAATTGAGTGTATTACTTTTCTGATCGGTAGAGTTACTTTTGTCATTATGATTTTTTTTTTAATCTTGCCATTTTCAATAAAAAGTTCTTTTAAAAATTTGAACCCTAATTTATGGAATTCATTGCCTATAGCAGTGCATACAAAAGGGTTATTGAAGTGCTTTAAATGCTTGCTTAAGGCTTATTTTTTTCTGGCTGCATTTGTTTTTCTCTCTACTTGATAGTCAAGGATAGGTACCTGAGTATGTTTGTGGTTTTACTTTATGTTTGATTATGTATTCTTTCTTTTTGAGTTGTATGGGTTAACTGGTTTGTTCTTGGATGCTTGTGCTTTCTTATCAATAGTGTAGTTCTTTTCTAGTTTTATGTTTATTTAACATTGTTCACCACTGTGTTCTTGTATAAGCCCAGTGGTATAGTAAATGGAATAAACTATGAACTATAGATGTGCATAAAAATGATAGAGAAGTAATTATGGCTTTGAGGCTGAAAAGGAGAGCATAGCTCCAGAAAGGTTAGGTACTCCTGTATTAATTGATAAAACGTAATCAATTGGTTTGTTTATATATTTAAAAAAGTTTATATACTGCCTATCTACCAGTATAAAAAGCTTATATACTGTCTACTGGTTTACATTTCCTAAGAGTTTGGTCATCCTTAAAGCAAGATCCCCTGCAGCTGCCTAATAAGACACCTCAAGTGTGAAAGAGAAGGAGCAGAAAGTCAGTTCCCAAAGTTAAAGGATTCTATTTTCTCCAGGAGGAGGATTGGGAAATAACTCCTGACAGCAAGAGTTCTTATAATACAGGGAAGGGAAATGGGAGACTGTCCCTACAGGTAGGGAAGCCTTCATGACTCAGCAGTTCTCACAGGAATGGGGGAGGGGGGGAGAGAAGGGTGTGGCTAAAGAAATTTCCTAGGAAGGCCAGCAAGAGAAGTTACAGCCTAGGAGGATGTTGACCCAGCAGCTTTCCTGCCTATCCAGCCTGATGCACTGCTGGAGGCAATGAAGGTAGACCAAGGAGATGAGATGCCCTGGGACTTAAAGGATGGTCTAGGGTGGAATATACTGAAGCTGGTTCCTAAACTATGAGTTATTGGCTTTTGCTTTATGCTTGGCTGAGAGAGGAAAGGGAGCAGGTGCTCAAAGAGAAGTAGGATCAGCAGTGGCCTCCTGGGGTACCTTTCCTATAGGAGAGAATAAACAGAAACTGCTCACGCAGAGTAAAAGCCCAGGAGACAGGGCAGCTCAGAGAAAAGTGCTGTTTTTCTTTTCTGGAAGAGTTGAGGAAAAGGGCTGAGTTTTTAATAGCCTAACTGAACATTGTAAGCTGGAGACTAATTTTTGTTTTCAAAGGAAGCTGTGATCCATACTAGCTGGGAAAATGCACAAGAGTCACGCTTAGAAACTTCCAGACAAGTGGGAACACTGGAACAACCAGGACAGACTTTGAAACGAACATAGTAATTTTACCTGTTGGTTGCACATGTCTGACAAGTGTTGCATAAAGGAAAGGGGATATAATTGAAGTGTAACCAGAACTGCTGGACTTTACTCTGTTACCCTGAGAATAAACTGTTTTTCTGTTGTGACCTTCTGAGCTGTGAGACAACCAAGTAATTTTCTTTCCCAAGTGGGACCTGAGGTTTAGAAGGGCCAAACATCACAGTGCCAGAAGGTAACCGAACAACAAAGTCCCATGGGTCAAGCAATAGTACACAAAGAAGTGGGAATAGGAGGAAGGCTAGTCAAATCTCAGGAACAATGCAGTTAAAGGTTTATTACTTAAAATATGTATAAAAAATGACATAACATCAATATCTCAAAATACAATGTATATAAAACAATACACAAGGAAATAAATATACTAAAAATTCAACAATGTACAATGAGAGTGATGTCAGTACTCAAGACTCAATAAAAATAATGTTAGTGTTCAAAACTCGACATAGCACCGTGTTTTCGGCATGTGATGTGCCTGCTTCAGGAGTCTATAATAAAGGCAAACAAACAGTGATAAAAACATAAATATTCATGAGCATCAAATAAAGAAATGAATAAACTACAATTATACATATATCTAAAAAATATATTAACAAAGGAATCCTAAACTGATCTAAATATGAATTTGAGCATCAAAAAAAGGGAAACACTGACATTATTTTTATTGAATCTTGAGTACTGACATCACTCTCATTGTACATTGTTGAATTTTTAGTATATTTATTTCCTTGTGTATTGTTTTATATACATTGTATTTTGAGATATTGATGTTATGTCATTTTTTAAACACATTTTAAGTAATAAACTTTTAACTGCATTGTTCCTGAGATTTGACTAGGCTTCCTCCTGTTCCCACTTCTTTGTGTACTACAAACATCACAGTGTACCATACAGCTTGTCCATGCCTGCAGCTGGGTGCAAAGAGCCCTATATATAATGATGCACATTAAGCACTAAGGACGGGCAGCAAGAACATTTTCATTTCATGCCCTTCTCTGCACATATTCAACAGACTGCTAAAACCTGTCGTTTCTTTCTCTATAATATCAGCAAAATTCGCCCTTTCCTTTCTGAGCACACTACCAGAACCCTCATCCACACTCTTATCACCTCTCGCTTAGACTATTGCAACTTGCTTCTCACAGGTCTCCCACTTAGCCATCTCTCTCCTCTTCAATCTGTTCAAAATTCTGCTGCAGAACTAATATTCCGCCAGGGTCGTTATGCTCATATTAGCCCTCTCAAGTCACTTCACTGGCTTCCTATCCGTTTCCGCATACAGTTCAAATTCCTCTTATTGACCTATAAGTGCATTCACTCTGCAGCTCCTGAGTACCTCTCCACTCTCATCTCTCCCTACATTCCTCCCCAGGAACTCCGTTCACTGGGTAAATCTCTCTTATCTGCACCCTTCTCCTCCACCGCTAACTCCAGACTCTGTTCCTTTTATCTTGCTGCACCATATGCCTGGAATAGACTTCCTGAGCTGGTACGTCAAGCTCCATCTCTGGCCGTCTTCAAATCTAAACTAAAAGCCCACCTTTTGATGCTGCTTTTAACTCCTAACCCTTATTCACTTGTTCAGAACCCTTATTTTATCAACCTCACCTTAATATTCCCTTATCTCTTGTCCTGTTCGTCTGTCCTAATTAGATTGTAAGCTCTGTCGAGCAGGGACTGTCTTTTCATGTTCAAGTGTACAGCGCTGCGTACGTCTAGTAGCGCTTTAGAAATGATAAATAGTAGTAGTAGTAGTAGTAGGATTTTCATTTCACTCATTTTCGTACAGCCATTTTGTCAGTTTCTGATAATAGTGCACACTATGTGAAAAGAGGGCACACTATTCCATAAAGAGTGAACACTATTTTCCAGAGTTTGCACATATTCACTAGTTTGCACATGCATAATGTTTCACACATGTGAACCACATAGTACATAGTGCACATTATTTTCAAATAGTGCGCACTATCAGTGAACGAACAAACACAAAAGGTATTTTTTTCTGCTCATTTTCAGTTGGTAGTTAACATACAATAACATAGGATATGTAGTTGACATATCCTGCATCATTGCAAATGACAGCCCACCCCTATTAAGCACGACACAAAATATATATGATAAAAACAAAATTCTAGAATAACCAATAATATAAACAATAATAAGTAGTAGCAAAAATGTAAATTAGATGAAAAATGTTAAAGATAAGGAGGGGCATTTTCAAAAAGACATCCATGTTCAAACGCCCCTCAAATTGGCTGATTATGGAAACAGAGCAATGGACGTTGTCATGTGATACACAATTGCCACAGAGGCATCCAAAATTTGAACATTCACTAGACTGACATGAATGGCTCAAGATAGTCATTCTCACTGTCTAAAATAACCTAGCATTGTCATACATTGTGTGGACAGTGAAGTGCGGGAGTGAATGTCCGCCGGATGGATGGCATGGGGTGTGATGAGCCAGGACATCCAGTTTCATGTGCACCTAGATTCTGTTTTGTACTACGGTAACTTAGGTGCACCCAGATTCTGGTTTGTACCATGCTCTCACTGGCATTACATGGAAACTCACTGCTACCCATACCTCACTTTTATGGGCTTTAAACTAAGACTCACTGTTGCTGTTGCCTGGACTCCTGACAAAGGCACTGGCCGAAACACGGACCATACAGAGTCTTATGCTCCAGTGATTGTCTGTAACCTGACTTGATTATTTTACACAATAAAGATTCTTCAGTCTTCCTTGTTTCATCGCCTTGGTCTTTCCCACCTTGTGACCTGCTTTTGAGGAGCAAAGGGCCACTACGTGAACCCTGTCCTCTCAAACTTGTGTTTTGCAGACACTATGAGGTGTGTCAGGATCTGGAGGCACTAAGGCAGCACTTCTGCCAAATACAAGGAGAACTGGCTTCTCATCTGATGGATCATGCATTCCCTGCCAGAAGAAGATGAGTAACAACATAGCAACACAATAACTGCCATCTCCTGGAGCAATAAATGTGTGAGCTTCAACACAGTGCCGCCATAACCCCCACATATACTACAAATCCATTGGTATAACACAGAAAGGGTGAGGGCAACTATTTCAGAACCCTCACTAATACCAGTACCTGGACACCACCCTTTGATTAACATACATAACATTGGGCCTGGCAATGGAACTTTTTCTGGGGAGGAAGTATTCCTCCAAACCTGGCCTTTGGCTATATAGGGGACAACCTATCTATTTGGACCTGGCCCCTGCAGTGGACAGTGCAAAGTGTGCTGGCTATATGTTGCACAGGATGCCATAAACAGGAAGAAACCTCTACGCTGGTCCAGGAATAAACAAGAGAGTAGAGGATAACATACTGACTTCCACACAGGGAGTGTCATGCAAGTAGTTCTTTATTAAGGCACGAACAGAGTACCCGACATGGGGCCGTTTTCAGCAGGTGGGCCCTGCCTGCTTCAGGGGATGTATAAAGTAATCTATAAAAATAATACATATTGAATTACTCCAAAACATCAAAACCTAAAACTAAAAGTGTCAGAACAGTGTGACATAAAACTCATACCTCTTCTGTGGTCAAAAGCTAAAGTGCTCAGCATGTCACATACAACTACACAGCTTATAAGCAACAGCTATGGCGGGCAAATGAACCTGGAAGCATAAGATGCTACAGTGGGAATTGAACCCATTTCCCCTGTATTATGAGCCCACAGCCTTAACCACTAGGCCATACCTCACACATACCTGGTAAGGTCCTGTTCAAGGGGGATACAACAGGGACCACATAAGGCCTTCAGAGAACTAGGTGCCATCCAAAGGCCAGGCCCCTCAAGCCCCTGCGTCCACACAGAATGCACATGCCATTGTGGGGCCTAGTCATCTCAACAATGAGTTATGATACAGTGCAATATGAAAACATGATTTTATGTTAGCAGTCCATTACTTATTCATCTATTTACGTCTTTTAAAGCTTTTTGATATATATTACTTATGAGTTTTATGTCACACTGTTGTGCCACTTTTAGTTTTAGGTTTTGATGTTTTGGAGTAATTTAATATCCATCCAGCTAAGATTGTTCCACTTTGGTTAAATATTCCTCACACACCCGTGTGCAACCCCACATGTGCCCCCCCCCCAATGCCTTTTTCCTAATCTGAGCATGCCCAGACTGTTCATAGACTGGTCCCCACCATCTCAACTGGTGACTCATTTCAGGCCTTCCTATCTTCTGCTTTGATTCTTACAATTCATATAGGTCACACCAGTCCTCTTAGAAACCTAACGCAGACATATCACTGCTGTTAAGATCAGAGCTGTTGCACCATGCAGGTTGCCCACATTTTTTTCTTGGAAGCCAGACAGAATCTTATTATGGCTGTTAGGATCATACGTACTGCTTCATGTCAGTTAAATGTCCAATGCAGTCATATCATTGTGGTCAGGGTCATAACAAGCTACTCCCATGATCAGGAGTGCCATGAATTCATGTTTTTGCTATAATACCAACACTTTTTATTAAAGTAAAGATCTTCTGCATTTCTCCTGTGCACTTATGAATTTCATTACCATTTTAGCATTTGCCACCCATTCTGGGAAGTTGTCTAGGCATCTGCCACCCTTTATTGTTCCTGTCTACCTCCTTAGAGCTTAACATCACGACCCCTAGTTTGATAACATTTTTTCCATCAATAAAGGTTTATTTGTGCATTATTAATACTTTTTAAGATATTTAAATACCTATATCAACTTCTCCCTGTCCTTCTGGGATACATATTTAAGCCTTTAGGTCTCATTCATATGACTTTCAGTGTAGACCCCATCATAGGAGCCAACTTTTCAAAACGATTGGAGTGCTAAACCCAATTGCAATTACCCTTCCCTAGACAAAGTCAAAGAGTTTGCTCAATATTAGGGATGCTCAAGAGTCCACAGAGGTGGCTGCTATGGACCTCACACCGTTTTGAATGCCTTTCCCTGGACTGACTTCAGCCTGTCTATATATGCTTAAAGGTATAGCTTCTAAAAGAGTACAATACTGTTAGAGAGGTCTCAGCAACAGTGGCGTAGCCACAGGTGGGCCTGGGTGGGCCGGTGCTCAGGCTCACCCATCAGTAGCACATGTTTAGCAGTAGCTGGTGGGGATCCCAAGCTCCGCCAGCTGAAGACTTCCCTCTGAGGTAACGAAAACGCTACTCTCCATGATACTGGCATCGGCACATGCTCAGTTTTCAGCGTAAGCCTGCTGCAGACTGCCAAGGTGGAAAGAAGTGTTTTCCCGCCAGCTGAGATTTTTTTTTCGTGGTGGTGGTAGGGGGGTGGGGAGGGAGAACACTTGGTGCCCACCCACTTCTTGCACAGGCCTACCCAAAATCTGTTGTCTGGCTAAGCCCCTGCTCGGCAACATTATCTACAAAGATATTGAGGCGCATTTTCAAAGCAGTTAGACTTACAAAGTTACAGGATAACCTATGGAACTTTGTAAGTCTAAGTATTTGGAAAACGAGCCCCATTGTCACTTTTGTTTTAATTCTAGTTGTGCCTCTCTTTATGCACCTAGGCTTCCTCTGGTTTTAACAACCATCTTATCAAACAGTTTCACACCATCTTGAGATCATCAGATATTACAACTCAAAATCTCTCTTCTGGTTGATGCACATTATTCTCACACCCCCATGTTGTGCTGCCTCAGATTTCTACTCCCCCCAAGT